>NC_135235.1:484426742-484496742 GCF_051348905.1 Ranitomeya variabilis
AGTATACTCCATCCTGGGCCTCATCCTAAAATAATGTCCCCCATCCTGGCCTCCTTCTTGGTAAAATGCCCCTATTCTGGGCTCCTTCTTCTTAGACTGTCCCCCTTGTATAACAATGTCCCCAATCCTGGCCTCCTTTTTGGTAAAATATCTCCCATCCTGGTCCCCTTCATGATATCATGTCCCTCATCCTGGACCCAATCATGGAATAAAGATCCCCGGCCCATTCATGGTAAAATGTCCCCCATCCTGGGACCCTTCATGGTAAAATGCCCCCATCCTGGGACCCTTTATGGTGAAATATCCCCCATCCTGGGACCCTTTATGGTAAAATGGGCCCCTTCAAATAATAATGTTCCTTGTTCTTCAGTACATTTTTAAAAAATAAGCAATTCTTCTTGCCTTTCTCATATTGTGCGTTGTCCTCTTTACTAGGTGGTGCAAGAGCCGGCAGCTGACATCGCCTTGGTTGGAAAACCACATGACATCCCCGGCATGCACAGCCTGTTGTGGGCATTCTGACATCAGTTGCCAGCCTCTGATTGGCTGGCACAATATGCAGGAAGCCGACAGGTTTCTGCCCTGCAATACATTCAGATTGTACATATGTTGTCAGGTGCACATCTAGCTGAAGTAGGTGCCGATGTTGGTAGGCCACATCCACCTCTGGGTCCTGATGCAGTCTCACCTTCAGTATGTCCTTGATCAGGGAGGGGTATTGTTACTGTCTATGGAACTGTGGATAGTTATACACATCTGCTCAAAATTGTTGACACCCTTCTGTTAAAGTAAGACAAATCCACAATGGTCACTGAAATAACTTGAAACTGAAAAGTACTTCTCAATTCAAATTTACTGAATTTTCATCTACTAATGACACTGCTTTTGAATTTTGGTTCAACAGAAAAAAAGACTAAAGAAAATGGCTTGGATAAAAATGATGGTACTCTTAGCTTAATATTTTATTGCACAACCTTTTGAGGCAGTCACTGCAAATAAACAAATTCTTTAAAGGTACCGTTACACTAAACGACTTACCAACGATCACGACCAGTGATACGACCTGGCCGTGATCGTTGGTAAGTCGTTGTGTGGTCGCTGGGGAGCTGTCACACAGACAGCTCTCTCCAGCGACCAACGATCAGGGGAACGACTTCGGCATCGTTGAAACTGTCTTCAACGATGCCGAAGTCCCCCTGCAGCACCCGGGTAACCAGGGTAAACATCGGGTTACTAAGTGCAGGGCCGCGCTTAGTAACCCGATATTTACCCTGGTTACCATTGTAAAAGTTAAAAAAACAAAAAATACTACATACTCACATTCCGATGTCTGTCACGTCCCCCGCCGTCAGCTTCCCGCACTGACTGTCAGTGCCGGCCGTAAAGCAGAGCACAGAGGTGACGTCAAATAATTAAAAAATACGGCATTGGGACCCCTTTAGTCATGATAACCAACCTTGCTGAAGCTGACAGCTGAGGGTTGCTGTGAGTTTTGCCTGCCTGGTTATAAAAAATTTAGGGGAACCCATGTCTGGTTTTTTTTTTCATTAATTATTTATTTACAGCGCAGGTGCTGGCTGATGAATACTCCCATCAGCCGCTCCTTCTCTCACTGTTATTAGCGACAGCTGACGCCAGCTAATGGGAGCAGTAATCCTATCAGCTGACACTAGTGACCGGAGATAAACTTTATACCTCTGATCACAGCTGCTTTTTGCTCACGCTGTCGTTTGACAGCATGTGAACCGCGGCTCTCTGTCCGTGACTGTTGTGAAGGGCCGAACCAATAGGCTTAAATTAATTCTACTCAATTTTAATATCAATTTATTATATTATTGATAATTATATTAATAATTGTATCACTTATTATTGAGCAGAATTAAGTATGCTTACATCTCCCTATATATCGTTTGAACACAAAGCCTCCCCATATACTGCATGAGCCCCAAACAGCCTCCCTAGATACCGTATTTTTCAGACTAGAAGACGCACTTTTTTCCTCCAAAAATGTGGAGGAAAATGGGGGGTGGGTCTTATAGTACGGATGTCCCTAATCTGGCTGTGGTGGTGCAGCAGTGGGTCACAGGAGGCAGGAGCCAGCTGCTGTGGCTAATTCCTGTGCCTGCTACTAAAGAGAAATGAATATTCACTCCATTCCATGCCCAGGAGAAATGAATATTCACTCCATTCCATGCCCAAGCTCTTACCCTAGGCAGAATTCTCCTATAACAGTCATGTAAGAGAGTCTTCCGCAAGATCTCCCTTCTTCATTGTCTTCGGTCAACAGCCTGGAATCCCTCTTCCAGTGTCAGCTGCTTCTGGTGTACCAGCAGCTGATGTGCTCACTAAGGATTTGTCTTAAGATCTGGAAGGAAACCAATCTTGTTATTGTCCAGGGGATAAGTTCGTTCTGTGTTCCTGAAACCTGCCTTGTCTGTTCCTGTGTTCCAGTTCCCATCCTGTTAACCAGACGTGCACTATTCATACTGCTGTTGTCCAGTTCCTGTTCGTCTTGTCTCTCCAAGTCCATCCCTGCTTCCCGGCACACCTTTGGAGGTCAGTTGTTGCTGCTCCGGGGTCTGTCCTGGAGTGTACCTGGGGTCCACCTGGGTCCAAGTCTAACCACACCATCAGGGGCTCTAGTGAAGAAGCCGGTTGTCGCTTAGTTACACCCCTCCAGTTAGTTTCTCCCGGGACCATGGCACAGTTGTCCCTCAAGCACGTGTATAAATGGTTACCATTTGTATTATCCGTCTCTTCATTTTGTCATCAATTTTCCTCTTGCAGCAATACCCAGAGAGGTTAACTACAGTTCCAGAGATTATACACTTCTGAATAATATGAGCAACTGTAGTAGCAGTTTGTCTACAATTTTTTTTTTTTTCTAATCTCCTGAGACAGCACTTTTCTTTGCTTTCTTTGATCCATGTGGTGTGTGGTACACACCATGATACCAAACAGCACAGTGACTACCTTTCACCCTTCAAAAAAGGGTGAGCACACATTTGTAGACATCTGTGATTAGTGAGGAGCGAGTGTACTCGTTTGCTCTGGTTTTCCCCAAGCACGATCGGGTGACCTCCGAGTATTTGACTGCTTGGAGATTTAGTTTTCATCTCGGCAGCTGAATGATTTACAGCTACTAGCCAGGCTGAGTACATGTGGGGGGTTGCCTGGTAGCTAGGGAACCCCCACATGTAATCAAGCTGGCTAATAGCTGTAAATCATTTAGCTGCTGAGATGAAAACTAAATCTCCGAGCAGTCATAAATACTCGGAGGTCACCCGAGCGTGCTTGGGAAAAACCCGAACAACGAGTACACTCACTCATCACTATCTGTGATGCTAATTACAGGACACAACTTAGTTTAAGATATCCCTATGATCAAATTATTTTCAAAATGAAATGATGTTTTTCAAAAATGATCTGTTGAGCCACAATTCAAAACCAATGTCTGATTATCATTAATTTATATTCAGTAAATTTAATTTGAAAATTAGTTTTGTCAGATTCAAGTTATTTCAGTGACCATTGTGGGTCTTTCTTACTTTAAAGGGAGCCTGTCACCCCGTTTTTTCCGTATGAGATAAAAATACCGTTAAATAGGGCCTGAGCTGTGCATTACAATAGTGTATTTTGTGGACCCCGATTCCCCACCTATGCTGCCGAAATACGTTACCAAAGTCGCCGTTTTCGCCTGTCAATCAGGCTGGTCTGGTCAAATGGGCGTGGTGACATCGCTGTTCCTTCCCCCAGATCTTGCTTATTTTTCCGTTGGTGACGTAGTGGTTTGCGCATGCCCAAGGCTCGAATCCACTGCATAGGTGTGGAAAAAGAGTGCGATCTGCGCTATTCCCCTGGTTATCGGTGGGGGTGGCCATCTTCCTGTGGCCGCGCTTGCGCAGATGGAGCGCTCTGCTGCCCGGGGCTTCAGGAAAGTGGCCGCGGGATGCCGCGCGTGCGCAGATGGAGATCGCGGTGGCCATTTTCCTGAAGCAGAGTTCGCATCTCGGCTTCAGGAAAATGGCCGCCGCGATCCCCATCTGCGCACGCGCGGCATCCCGCGGCCATTTTCCTGAAGCCCCGGGCAGCAGAGCGCTCCATCTGCGCACGCGCGGCCACAGGAAGATGGCCCCCCCACCGATCACCAGGGGAATGGCGCAGATCGCGCTCTTTTTCCACACCTATGAAGTGGATTCGGGCCTTGGGCATGCGCACACCACTACGCCACCAACGGAAAAATAAGCAAGATCTGGGGGAAGGAACAGCGATGTCACCACGCCCATCCGACCAGACCAGCCTGATTGACAGGCGAAAACGGCGACTTTGGTAACGTATTTCGGCAGCATAGGTGGGGAATCAGGGTCCACAAAATACACTATTGTAATGCACAGCTCAGGCACTATTTAACGGTATTTTTATTCCATATGGAAAAAACGGGGTGACAGGTTCCCTTTAACACAAGGGTACCAACAACTTTGTCCATGTGTGTAGCAGGACGGAGTTTGTGGAATTGAGGGAATGAGCCAAAACTGTTGAGTTGTGGATGAAAGACAGCATGACTGAATAGAGAAGAAAAGGGAATGTAAAAAAATTAATCCAGAAGAGACATCACAGGACGTATCTGTACTGTAGAAACTTATTTGGTCTGCAGAGCACAGGTGGAGAGCTGGTATCTACTAAAGATGAGTGGATCAGGCAAAATTCGAATTTCTGTTTGCATTGATTTTCCAAAGAAATTCGATTTGCAGAGAAGTTATGCTGTGCAAATTTAATGTCCCCTTTTATACTCTGAGGTCTCTACAGACCCCAGAGCATAATAAACGTATGATGTAAAAGTAAGAAAAATCCTTATACTCACCTTTCCGTTCACCTCTCCAGCCTCTCCTACCCACCATCACCCATCAAGGCCTCCCTGCATCTTCAGATTCCCATTGCTTACACTGAAACCCAGCTTTCATGAGGGACAGCTCTACGCATGTGCTCGCAAGGTGTCGTCTTGATTCTATGATCTTTCTGAGGCTTCAGAGCAAGTGGCGGCGATCTAAAGGCGCATCGTGGAATGGACAGGTGACAGAGGGATCGGAGAGGTGAGCAGTAAGATGAGTGCAAGATTTTTTTTTTTTATCTTGATGACCTTTTACGGTTCAGAAAAAGGGCAGCCAGCATCTGCCATTCTGCTAAGTCCACATGAAAGCGAGTTAGAAGAAATCTGCATATTATTCGCTCATTTTTAGTATCCACTCCTTTATTGGTTGTAATATTGTCATAATACAATGGTTTTGTTTAATTATTAGTAAGGGGGTATTCAGTCACTACTGTATATGCTGGTTATGATCTGGTAGTATTAACCCCTTCATGCCGCGGCCCTTTTTCGTTTTTGTGTTTTCGTTTTTCGCTCCCCACCTTCCCAGAGCCATAACTTTTTTTATTTTTCCGTCAATATGGCCATGTAAGTGCTTGATTTTTGCGGGACGAGTTGTACTTTTGAAAGTCATCATTGGTTTTACCATGTCTTATACTAGAAAATGGGAAAAAAATTCCAAGTGCGGTGAAATTGCAAAAAAAGTGCAATCCCACACTTGTTTTTTGTTTGGCTTTTTTGCTAGGTTCACTAAATGCTAAAACTGACCTGATATTATCATTCTCCAGGTCATTACGAGTTCATAGACACCAAACATGTCTAGGTTATTTTTTATCTAAGTGGTGAAAAAAAATTCAAAACTTTGCTAAAATTTTTTTTAAAAAAATGCGCCATTTTCTGATACCCATAGCGTCTCCATTTTTCGTGATCTGGGTCGTGTGAGGGCTTATTTTTTGCGTGCCGAACTGACGTTTTTAATGATACCACATTTGTGCAGATACATTCTTTATTGTATTTTAATGCAATGTCGCAGCGACCAAAAAAACGTAATTCTGGCGTTTCGAATTGTTTTTTCTCGCTACGCTGTTTAGCGATCAGGTTAATGCTTTTTTTTATTGATAGATCGGGCGATTCTGAACGCGGCGATACCAAATGTGTAGATTTGATTTTTTTTTTATTGTTTTATTTTGGATGGGGCGAAAGGGGGGTGATTTAAACTTTCATTTTTTATTTTTTTTCATATTTTTAAAAACATTTTTTACTTTTACCAAGCTTCAATAGCCTCCATGGGAGGCTAGAAGCTGGCACCACTTGATCGGCTCTGCTACATAGCAGCGATCTGATGTTCGCTGCTATGTAGCAGAAATGCAGGTGTGCTGTGAGCGCCGACCACAGGGGGGCGCTCACAGCAGGCTGGCATTAGTAACCATAGAGGTCTCAAGGACCTCTATGGTTACCATCCTGATGCATCGCCGACCCCCGATCATGTGACAGGGGTCACCGCCGGAGCCCACATCAAAGGGGGAGACACGACATGCGCAGTAATAGTACGGTGCATGTCGTGAAAGGGTTAGTTGTCCCTTATACCGTATATCAGTATTCATGGTAGTATTGGCCTTGGTATATCAGCACCCAGCATTAGACTGGAGCACCTTGGGCCCAACAGAGAAAATCATTCCTGGGGCCCACTATGTAGCTACATAGAAATAAATACAAGACCACCAATTGTGTGGTAAAATACGTTAATATCAGGGTATAATATAAAGTAGTACACGTCTTAGTTATGTTGCAGGGGTTGGGGTAGCCCCCTCCATAGAATATAAAGTAGCCTCCCTCACGGAATATAATGCAGCCCCCTGATAGAATATATTGCAGCCCTCCTCATAGGGTATAATACAGCTCCCCATAGAATATAATGTAGCCCCCCCATATAGTATAATGCAGCCCCTCCACAGAATATAATGTAGCCCCCTCAGAGTATAATGCAACCAACTCATAAGATATAATGCAGCCCCCCCATAGAATATACAGTAGACCCCTCATAGGGCATAATTCAGCCCCCAATATAGTATAATGTAGCCCCCCAGAATATAATATAGCCCACTGAGAGAATAATGTACACAGAATATAATGCAGCCCCCCACAGAATATACTGTAGCCCCCTCATAAAGTATAACACAGCCCCCTCATAGGGTATAATGCAGCCCCCCTCATAGGGTATAATTCATCTCCTTTATATAGTATAATGCAGCCCCCCTCCACCACCATCATCATTGTTCTCCCCCACCACCCCCATCATTGCCCATTCCAACACCTCCATTGCCTCCCCCCACCACCTCCATCATTGTCCTTTCCGCCACGACAATCATTGCCTTCCCCCACCTCATCATTGCCCATTCCACCATCTCCATCATTGCCTCCTCCCCCACCACCACCAACATTGCCTTCTCCCCCACCATCCAATCACTGCTCTCTCCATCATCCACATCATTGCCCTCTCCAATACACGCACAGCATCACTCTCACACACATTACCACACACACACAGCCCCGAACCCCTCTCTATCTCATGCATGCATGCAGACACACAGCACCACTCACCTCTTGTTCGCCGCAGCACATCCCGGCAGCATCTTTGTCGTCGGCAGCTTTCTCTCTGAAACAGTCGCGCACTGAATGATGACGTCATCCAGCTGCGCTGCTGTATTAGACAGGAAGCACTGGGAAGGAAGCAGGACGGCATTGGATTACTGAAGCTCCGCTCTGCTGCCAAGCTGCAGGGATTGCTCCTTGCCCGCCTATTGCCCTCAGTGTTAGCTGCCCTGCAGGGGCCCACCTCCGGGGCCCCAATGCAGCCAAACCGGCATTACATGCGGTATGTTAGCTCCTGCAGGCAGTGTTAGCCTCAGCCTGTGGCTAACGCTGCCCGCTATTAAAGTGAAATGAGTATTCACTCCTCTCCACGCCAATTGGGGCGTGGGGATGTGTGAATATTCATTTCTCTTTAGCAGCGGGGACGGGCTCCTGTCTCCAGTTGCTGCTCTGCTGGCACTGGGCGGGCCCCCCTGACTCACAGGCCCCATAGCAGCTGTGTGTGCCGCTGTTGGCGACACACCACTTGCTGGGGGCCCCTAGAGCAGTGGGGGCCCTAGGCAGCTGGCGGCCCTGTATGCCAGCAGGTGTAAGTGCCTGGGCCCACCAGAGAATCCTCCGGTTTCCCGGTGGGCCAGTCCGACCCCGGCAGCAACCCATTGTCACTGCACTGCGAGTTTGACTGTGTGCTTAGGGCTGAAGTTACTCACCTTGAGAAAGACACCTAGTGTGTCGGAACGCGTGGGTTTTCATACTCCATTACATCTTGGCTGCACCGCTGCATGTGGGACTAGAGGGCGACCATAGCGGACTGGATAGGGCTAAGTATTCAGCACTTGTCTATATTCATTATGTATTGCCAAAATATATTCTGGCACAGGCAGTAGCGATATAATAGGGCCACTTACTTCAAGATGGGCATCTTTGCAGACTACGTCTAGGAGGTTTGATATTTTTCCTTTTGTGTGTATTTCTATTTAAACCTCCATGATAATATTGTTCCTTATATGAGCCTTACATATTGACTGCATCCTATTATTTATAAGGGCCTTCTATACTTGGACGTGCGGAGTACTTTCACTAGAAAATTGCCACCCGATGGGCCCATTTACCTGAGTCCACATACTATTTATTATCCGTTTATCACTTTTCAGATTGTGATTTATGCAGCAACTTTGTTATAATTTTGGTGCACTATATGTCTGTGAGCCAGATATTCTCTTTGTATATTCATATTTTGAATGAATACTGAATTATGATGTATTGGAGTTGATTTGTATTTCATTCAGTGGAATGAGTTTTAGATGTATTTAAATTGTGTGTAGTATCTGTGTGTGAAAATAAACTATTGTATTTTTTGCCTACATACTTGTGGTGTTCCAACCTTTTTTGCATGTACTTTTTTTCTCTTGAAATGTATGTACTTATTCTACATGCCTGGTAGTGAACCCACGATATTCATTGAATATTAGATTATGGTGCCCACTTAAAAAAGCTTTATTGTCTTAGGGCTGAAGTTGCAATATGGCACGGATTATAGGCATTCTATTGTATACACTTTTGGATTCTCACTTCAACTAAATATATATGAATTATGTGATAAGTAAAGACTCTGAATTTCAATAACTGAATTAAATAATTCTGTATATCACTATCCTCTGCTAACCAGTGTACCAACCAACTAACATAACGATTATATACCTACCTCACAATCTGGGATTTTTACCGCTTTCTTTAGATCACTCTTCAAATAAAAATGCATATTGTCAAGCGGACTCTTCCCTTTCTCCTCTTTCTCCGATTTCTGTCCATAATCCATTCGAATGACCTGGATTGGTAAAGAAAACAAAAATAAATTACTGAAATTAGACCTGACCTCTATCGTGAATTAATCTAAATTTTTTCCATCATACATGACGGCACCACGAGAGAGGGGATCCGCCCTTCAAGGACAGGAAACCTTCAAGATAAAAGGGGCGGCTCCTCTCTTCACATCAGTTGGTTTCCTGTCCTTGACGGGGAACCCTCAAGATAGAAGACTTCTGAAGACAGAAGAGGATGCCTGGGTCGGATGGGTTTGGGCAGCCACTGGTCTGCTGAATCTGTCACCAGGTACCGGTAGTCGCCTCGGGGGCCATGTATTCCATGCCCCCCCTGAGCGAAGCATGGCCACAGCCCGTGAGGCGAATGCCCGGGTGAAGATAGGGCCTCAGAGGCTACGGCGGTGTAACCTCCCTGTAACCGCAAGAAATTCTACCTGCTGTTTAAGTCCTCGGAGGCCATAGTAATGTGCCCCTCCCTGTTGACTTATGGTGGCTATGCAACCTGTGAAGCACATCGGTGCCCGGGCATTTTAGGGCTCCTCGGTGTATGGGAAACTCCCTGTTGAGCACAAAGCAACCCTCCCCTCCCCATTCCCCAAAGACGGATGGTACCTGCAAGGAACAGCATGGTGTTTTCTCCAGGTGAAGCAAGTTATGGGGGCAGCATTGCGGGACGTCATGGAGCTTCAGGGGTGAGGGTAAGGCTGTGCACGCGCCCTCCTCGGCACTCTACACCGCACGACCGGAAGTGAGGGGGTGTGTCTATGCGGCGCTCAGCTGACGCTGGAAGCAGGGAAGCGCATCGCCAGCTCTGGACCCGGGATCGAGCGGGGACCAGAGGAGGGGCCGAGAGATCAGTGCGCATCCCGGGGTTGCCGGGGGAGCACATAAGGTGGTACACAATGCGCACGCGTCAGCCGGGCCTACGCTCTGACACAGTCATACTGCGCAGATGTCGCGCTGGGTGGCCTGGAGAGAGTGCGCACCGGAAGTGGTTGCCGGGTGCACGCTCAGATATCATTTCACTGCGCAAGCGTCGCGCTGGGCGGCTGGCAAAGGCAGGATCAACCAGGTGATTGATTGCATCTATGAGCACCGGAAGTGGTGCAGGCACGATCAGCCAGGTAATCAATCATGACAGGTGCACACATACACCTGACTACTGAAGCGACCAGTAAAGCCAGGATCAACCAGGTGATCCATTAAAAAAAAAAAAAAGAGAGAAGGAAGTGAATCTATTTAAACGAACCAGAAGTGCTGCCCTGTGTCACTAAACCAGGCCAGGTTGAAGGTTACTGCTCTTGTTACGTGGTAGTGTGTAAGATGGAGAGCTTTTCACCAGAACATTTAATGCCACAGCAAGAGGTGCAGGAGAGGCGGTCTCGCTCAAGTGAGAAGAGCCAGATACGCCACGGCAGCAGCAGAAGCCGCTCGGACAGCGTACGGACGGATCGCCATACCAAGGAGGGGTCCCTGCTCTCATTGGGAGACACGGAGAAAACCAATCAACCTCCGGACCCAATACCCGTACGTTGAAAGCGTCCGAGTGGTGAGTGAACTTTGAGAAAGTCCAGCACGCTAATGTCTGTTCTTTTCTTTTCTCTTATCTCCATCTCTCCCCTCTTTTCTTACATACATTTGGGGGGTGGAGTATAGGAGGTCCCCAAGAAGTGTAAATCAAAGGCTTAAAACAAGGAATGTCCCTTAGGCTAGGTTCACACTGCGTTAACAGCAGCCCGTTCAACACATACGTTAACGGGCTGCTGTTAACGCAAGTGCCGGTATGGCAGCCCGCTAGCGCAGATAGAGCATCTGCTAGTTCTATCTGCGCTAGTGGTGACGGACCCGGAAACGCTGCAGCCCACGTCTCGGGGTCCGTCACTCAATGATTGTGGGTGTGCGCTAGCGATGCGTCCGACATTGCATTCAATGGTGGCGTTAACGGACTGCGTTACACCGCGTTATGCCGCCGTGTAACGTAGTCCGTCTAACGGACGCCAGGAACGCAATGTGAACCCAGCCTTATGCAAGAAAGTGTTAAAACCATCCTGGAATAAAAATCTGTGTCAGGATTGCATTAACAGACGGTTGCGGAGGAAACACCCTCCTTTACGGAGAGCCTAAGATCACTGATCCAATCAGAGGTCTGTAAAAGCATTACAGACAGCCGACGCAGATACCAGGTCTAGGGACAGATCCAGCCCCTCAGTAGCATCTCAAAGGGATTCTTCGGAATCAGAAGGAGACTCAGATACAGCTCATTGCTCAGATAGTAGCTCAGAGGAGGAAGATGCATTTCCAGCGGAGGCTATGGATAAGCTTATAAAAGCTGTTCGCTCTACCATGGGGCTAGTAGACAAGAAAGCAAAAAAGACAGCACAAGAACTTATGTTCAGTGGTCTGCAGAAGAAAAAAAACGGAGGTCATTCCCTATTAACGAACAGCTACAGGAACTGGTTAAGAGGGAATGGCAAAAACCGGAGAAAAAGTCCCAGATAATTAACTCCCTAAAGAGAAGATATCCTTTTGAGGAGGAGGCGTCCTCATCTTGGGACAGGGCTCCAAAGATTGATGTGCAATTTCAAAAGTTGCCAGGAAATCCTCCCTGCCATTCGAGGATTTAGGTTCTCTAAAAGAACCTCTAGACAGAAAGACGGACAGTTGCCTAAAAACAGCATGGGAAGCCTTGGCTGGGGGACTAAGGCCAGCTATCGCGGCCACTTGTGTAGCCAGATCCCTTAAAATCTGGATAGATAACCTGGAGGATCAGGTAGAACAAAAAGTTCCCAGAGAGACTATCCTAGAGGCAATACCGGTCATGAGAGCAGCGGCAGTATTTCTAGCTGAGGCATCAGCAGACTTGGCTAGACTGGCAGCAAAGTCAGCAGCTTTAGCCAACACAGGACGCCGTGCGGTATGGCTTAAATGCTGGCCAGGAGATACACAGGCAAAGATGAAACTTTGCTCTCTACCATGTGAAGGGAACTTCCTGTTTGGACCGGCATTAGATGAGGTGTTGGAAAAAGCCGGTGACAAAAAGAAAAATTTTCCGAAACAGCCATTTCAGCCCTTTCGGCGCTCCTTTCAGAGAGGCCGAAAATTCTGAAGGCAGCAGTATAGAGACCGAGACAGGAGCAACTTTGACAAGCGATCCAGGGGAGGAAAAGGTTTCTATTTTGGCAAGTCCCCCTAGGGACACCAATTAACCCTCCCAGTGATGGTCCTTCTCAGGTGGGAGGGAGGCTCTCTCACTTCCTTCCAGCCTGGAAGAGGATCTTATCGAGCGCATGGATCAGGCAAATTATAGGATTGGGCATAAAACTAAAATTCCACCACTGGCCTCCAAGAAGATGCATGCAGACTCCGGTACAGTCCTCCCAGGAGAAACAAGACAGTCTGGAAGGGGAATTAACATCACTCCTAGACAAACACGTCTTGGAAGAAGTTCCAATAGAGGAGAGTATGGAAGGATTTTACTCCCCCCTTTTTCTCATTAAAAAAACGGACAATTCTTGGAGGACAATAATAAATTTAAAAGGCCTCAACAAATATCTAATAATTCCATCTTTCAAAATGGAAACAATAAAATCAGCGATGAAACTTCTATATCCTCAGTGTTACATGTCAGTCCTAGACCTAAAGGACGCTTAATGCACCGTCACACTCAGCAACTTTGCAAAGAGAACGACAACAATCCGTGACGTTGCAGCGTCCTGGATAGCGATCTCGTTGTGTTTGACACGCAGCAGCGATCTGGATCCCGCTGTGCCATCGCTGGTCAGAGCTAGAAGTCCAGAACTTTATTTCGTCGCCAGGTCGGCGTGTATCGTCATGTTTGACATCAAAAGCAACGACGCCAGCAACGAGCATAGGGGGCGTCGCAGCGTCTCCTTCTAGCCAGTCGGTACACTCCGGCTGTTTGACATGGAGCTAACAACCAGCGAGAACGAGAAGTGAGTCGCCGTTACGTCACTGGATCGCTCATGCATCGTTCTGGAGTTGCTGTGTTTGACGTCTCTACAGTGGCCTAAACAGCGACGCTCCAGCGATCTAGTTTAGGTCGGCTCGTTGTCTATATCGCCGCAGCGTCGCTGAGTGTGACGGTACCTTTACTATCACGTCCCAATCAGGCAACAAGATCGTCAGTTTCTCAGAGTGGCAGTTCAGATGGGGTCCCAGTTGCGTCACTTTCAGTACAGGGCTCTGCCCTTTGGGATAGCAACAGCCCCACGGGTATTTACAAAACTGATTGCAGAGGTCACAGCACATCTCAGAGAGAAAGATACTCTGATAATACCCTACTTAGACGACTTCCTGATAGTGGGGAAAAACTTTTCTCACTGTCAGGAGCAGGTCAGAATAGTGATGGACACTCTACAGACACTAGGATGGCAACTGAACCTCAAGAAATCCAAACTGGAGCCGGCGATGGTCCAGAATTTCCTAGGGATAACGGTAGACTCGGTGGCGCAGGAGTGTCGCCTCCTAGAGGAAAAAGAGGAAAAAATCAAACAAATGATTATGTCCACATTAAAAAAACAGATGACTTTAAGAAGAGCCATGTCGGTGTTAAGGTACCTTCACACGAAACGACTTTGTAACGATATCGCTAGCGATCCGTGACGTTGCAGCGTCCTCGCTAGCGATATCGTTTAGTTTGACACGCAGCAGCGATCAGGATCCTGCTGTGATGTCGCTGGTCGCTGAATAAAGTCCAGAACTTTATTTGGTCATCCGATCGCCGTGTATCGTTGTGTTTGAAAGCAAAAGCAACAATACCAGCGATGTTTTACACTGGTAACCAGGGTAAACATCGGGTTACCAAGCGCAGGGCCGCGCTTAGTAACCCGATGTTTACCCTGGTTACCAGCGTAAAAGTAAAAAAAACAAACAGTACATAACTCACCTGCGCGTCCCCCAGCGTCTGCTTCCTGACACTTACTGAGCGCCGGCCCTAAAGTGAAAGTGAAAGCACAGCAGTGACGTCACCGCTGTGCTGTTAGGGCCGGAGCTCAGTCAGTGTCAGGAAGCAGACGCTGGGGGACGCGCAGGTGAGTGTGTAGTGTTTGTTTTTTTTACTTTTACGCTGGTAACCAGGGTAAACATCGGGTTACTAAGCGCGGCCCTGCGCTTAGCAACCCGATGTTTACCCTGGTTACCCGGGGACCTCGGCATCGTTGGTCGCTGGAGAGCTGACTGTGTGACAGCTCCCCAGCGATCAAACAGCGACGCTGCAGCGATCGGCATCGTTGTCGCTATCGCTGCAGCGTTGCTTCGTGTGAAGGTACCTTTAGGGTCCCTAACCTCCTGCATACCGGCAGTAAAATGGGCCCAGTTTCATGCAAGTGAACTGCAATGGTGTGTGCTGCAGAACAACCTGGAACTTCAGGGGCAGCTAGAGCAGAAGCTCATTCTCCCGCTCTCTGTACTCCAATCACTCAGATGGTGGTTACAGATAGAGCCATCTCCGAGAGGAGTTCCTTGGACATACACAGCCTCCAAAGTAATCACAACGGACTCCAGTCTATGGGGGTGGGGAGCTCACTCAGACACACTATGGGTCCAAAACTCCTGGGCTCAAGAGGAAAGAAATCCTCAAACGAGTGGGAACTCCTAGCAATCGAAAAAGCGCTGAGGAAGTTACTTCCACACTTAACAGGGCATCATGTGAGAGTCCTATCGGACAACCGAACAGCGGTCGCATATGTAAACCACCAGGGGGGCACCCGTTCTCGGTCATTGATGCACATAACCAAAAGACTCATTACTCTGGCCTCTCATTATCGGCCCTGCATATTCGAGGTGTGGACAATATAAAGGCAGACTTTTTAAGCAGGAACCACTTAAGGCAAGGGGAATGGTCCCTTAAAAAGTCAATTCAATTTTTCAACGGATAGTGCACATGTGGGGAAGACCCAGTGTAGACCTCTTTGCCTCAAAAGCCAACAAGAAAGTTCAAAAGTTCTGCTCCCTGAACCCAGCAGACAGGCCGTTGGCAGTAGACGCCTTCAGCATAGAATGGACGTCAGGACTCTGTTATGCCTTCCCACCGATATGTCTAATCCCAGCAGTTCTGAAGAAGATCAGTGAGGACAAGGCCAGGGTAATTGTAATAGCTCCCTTCTGGCCGAAAAGACCATGGTTTTACTGGCTGAGAGTGATGTCAGTGACGGACCTGTGGGTACTCTCGGAAGACCAGGACCTTCTAATACAGGGTCCCTTCAACCACCCGCAGAATTCCGGGCTACATTTGACAGCCTGGCATTTGAACAGTCGTTGCTAGAGAAAGAAGGGTTCTCAGCTGGTTTGGTATCCATCTTACTTAGCAGCAGAAAACCAGTAACGACCAAGATCTATGGGAGAATACGGAAGAAATTCTTGTCCAGCTCAGGGCCAATACGGGAAGGGGAGGTCCCAATAGTGGCAATACTGGAGTTCTTGCAAAAGGGCTTAGATCTGGGATTAGCTGTTAGTACCCTCAAAGTACACATTTCAGCTTTAGCAGCCCTATTTAACTGTGACCTGGCAAGCAATAGGTGGGTGGTGAGGTTTATCCGAGCCTATAGTAGAGCTGACTCTGTTCCATCCCCTACTCCTCCACCATGGGATCTAAATTTAGTATTGACAGCTTTGACAGAAAGCCCCTTTGAGCCGTTAAATACAACATCAGATAAAGTACTAACATTAAAGACAGCTTTGACAGAAAAAAGACTGGCACATCCAAACTAGTGTGAATAGGTGCATACCAGGAGCAGCTACCTCCATACACAAATATACAAAAAAGGTTGCACTCTATCGTGCCAAAGCATGTCTAATATGAGATACATGAAATATGAATAGCAAAATGGCTTTTGAACATTAGGAAAATATTTAAGAGACACTTTGCACAGAATTTGATATAATCAAATAGTGTGAGCCCATCAACCATCGTCAAGGTGGTCTCATTAAACTGATGGGTCCCTGACCTCCTTGTCCAAATGTGAACACTTACCGAAGGCCAATGTCTGTATGCCTGGGTGAATGTGGACACCTCTGTTCAGCAAAGCCTGAAATTCAGCAATTCAGCAAAGCCTGTAATTAAAAACCACGTGGTGATGGGAGGAGTGCTCAGTCAGTAAGCTAACATAGAAATGACAGAAAAAAGACTGGCACATCCAAACTAGTGTGAATAGGTGCATACTATCTCATATTAGACATGCTTTGGCACGATAGAGTGCAACCTTTTTTGTATATTTGTGTATGGAGGTAGCTGCTCCTGGTATGCACCTATTCACACTAGTTTGGATGTGCCAGTCTTTTTTCTGTCATTTCTATGTTAGCTTACTGACTGAGCACTCCTCCCATCACCACGTGGTTTTTAATTACATCTCATCACACTTGGTTCCGGCCAACCCATATGTAGGCTTTGCTGAACAGAGGTGTCCACATTCACCCAGGCATACACAGACAGCGTCGGACTTGGGTGTCTGGGGCCCACCAGAGGAATGGACTCTAGGGGCCCACCCTACAGCTATATGCAAATATCTGTCATTATAGTGGAGCATCGGCTGTAAAACACCGGCGGCTGGTGCATATCTACCGTGTGCCCCAATAACTGGGATGTATAATTACGGTAGTTTACATTAATGGGGTTCTTGGTTAAAACAAGTTATCACTGATCCATGGGCTCCACAGGATTGGTGATCGCTTAGATCCAACCATTAGAAACTGGGGAAGTTTTATCCCCGACAGGACACTTTTATCACTATTTTAAAATGCAGCAGCAGGTGGGATTTCTGACCGCAGCTCCATTCATTCTCTTTGGGGCTTCCAGAAAAAAACAAGTGCAGCCACTGAGGGGATGAATGGATCAGTGATCTAGTCGGACATGCCACTCCAGTCTAATGGGGATAAAAAGTTCCACATTTTGCTGAGTGGGTCCAAGCAGTCAGACCCCCACCAATCAATACGTTATCACTTATCCTGTGGAGAGGCGATTACTTTTTTCCACAGGAAACCCCCTGTAAGTGCATCTCCGCCGCTGTGTACAAAGCATTAAAACTCTAATGGAAATAAAGAATCTTCTCCTAATTAATATCAGAGAGAACAAATGACCGCCATACTCAACACAATCCACTATACCAAGACCAATAATACCACATACAGGAAGAAATACCACCACACCATGACCAGACCACATAGTGACCGAATAATACTACATACAAGGGACAAATACTACCGCACCATGTCAAGACCACATATTACCACCACTTGGTGACCAAATAGCACATACAAGGGACAAATACCACAACACCATTTCCAGACCACATATTACCACCACATAGTGACTGAATACTACAATACTGATCAGAAATAAAAAACAAACAAACACAATACTATCACCATAAGGCTGCCGTCACACTAGCAGTATTTGGTCAGTATTTGTATCCATAACCAGGAGTGGAACAATTAGAGGAAAAGTATAATAGAAACATATGCACCACTTCTGTATTTATCACCCACTCCTGGTTTTGGCTTACAAATACTGATGTAAATTACAGACCAAATACTGCATGTGTGACGGCAGCCTAAGTGACATTATACACAGGAGATCTGTACTTAGTATGCAGTGTCTGTGTAGAGGTAATACAGAGATCACTGGTGACATTATACACAGGAGCTCTGTATATAATGTATAGGTAATACAGTGATCACCGGTGACATTGTACACAGGACCTCTGTATATAGTATACAGTGTATAGTGTCAGTGTATAGGTAACACACTGACTCACCAGTGACGTCTCTAGGTGAAGTCCTTCATCTTTCATCCAGCACAGACCGCCATCACTTCATCGAGCCAGGACTCGTCTCTGCAGGAAATAACACAGTTATCTCGAGCTCCGCTTGCAGAACACATTACTTAATTTTTCACAACTTCTACATTACACCACATGAAGAAAAAAAGGCGATATAGTGTCACTCTACACAGTAACAGGACCGCCCCCCATTTAAAACAGTATACTCAAAAAATAAAATAAATACATCACTGCAGTAATAATATCCCTTAATTAGTGCCTATGGTAATAATATTCCCCACCCTGGCCCCGTTTATCTCATTCCTGGCTCCAGCCATATGTTCTCGCATCCTGCCCTCATGAGTATCCATTCTACCCCATATGATCTCCCCATCCTGCCCCATCTGTCTCCATCGTATCCATCCTGCCCCATGATCCAATCCTGCCCCATGATCCAATCCTGACCCATGTCTTTCATTCTGCCCTGTGTCTCCAATCATGCCCCGTATCTACATTCTGCCCATGCCTCCAGTCCTGCCCCCAGTGTGTCCAGCAATCTGCCCCAGTGTGTCCAGCATATTACCCCCAGTGTGTTCAGCAACCTGCCCCAGTATGTCCAGCAATCTGCCCCAGTGTGTCCAGCATTGCCCCCAGACAGTGTGTCCAGCAATCTGCCCCAGTATGTCCGGCAATCTGCCCCAGTATGTCCAGCATATTACCCCCAGTGTGTCCAGCAATCCGTCCCAGTATGTCCAGCATTGCCGCCAGACAGTGTGTCTAGGAATCTGCCCCAGTATGTCCGGCAATCTGCCCCAGTGTGTCCAGCAATCTGCCCCAGTATGTCAAGCATATTGCCCCAGTGTGTCCAGTATTGCCCCCGGACAGTGTGTCCAGCATATTACCCCCAGTGTGTCCAGCATATTACCCCCAGTGTGTCCAGCATATTACCCCCAGTGTGTCCAGCAATCTACCCCAGTATGTCCAGCATTGCCCCCGGACAGTGTGTCCAGGAATCTGCCCCAGTATGTCCGGCAATCTGCCCCAGTGTGTCCAGCAATCTGCCCCAGTGTGTCCAGCAATCTGCCCCAGTATGTCAAGCATATTTCCCCAGTGTGTCCAGTATTGCCCCCGGACAGTGTGTCCAGCAATCTGCCCCAGTGTGTCTGGCAATCTGCCCCAGTGTGTCCAGCATATTACCCCCAGTGTGTCCAGCAATCTGCCCCAGTGTGTCAAGCATAATACCCCCAGGTTGTCCAACAATCTGCCCCAGTATGTCCAGCACTGCCCCCAGTGTGTCCAGCAATCTGCCCCAGTGTCCAGCACTGCCCCCAGTGTGTCCAGCAATCTGCCCCAGAGTCCAGCACTGCCCCCAGTGTGTCCAGCAATCTGCCCCAGTGTCCAGCACTGCCCCCAGTGTGTCCAGCAATCTGCCCCAGTGTCCAGCACTGCCCCCAGTGTGTCCAGCACTGCCCCCAGTGTGTCCAGCAATCTGCCCCAGTATGTCCAGCACTGCCCCCAGTGTGTTCAGCAATCTGCCCCCAGTGTGTTCAGCAATCTGCCCCCAGTGTGTCCAGCACTGCCCCCAGTGTGTCCAGCAATCTGCCCCTGTGTGTCCAGCAATCTGCCCCTGTGTGTCCAGCATTCTGCCCCAGTGTGTCCAGCAATCTGCCCCAGTATGTCAAGCATATTGCCCCAGTGTGTCCAGTATTGCCCCCGGACAGTGTGTCCAGCAATCTGCCCCAGTGTGTCTGGCAATCTGCCCCAGTGTGTCCAGCATATTACCCCCATTGTGTCCAGCAATCTGCCCCAGTGTGTCAAGCATATTACCCCCAGGTGGTCCAACAATCTGCCCCTGTATGTCCAGCACTGTCCCCAGTGTGTCCAGCAATCTGCTCCAGTGTCCAGCACTGCCCCCAGTGTGTCCAGCAATCTGCCCCAGTATGTCCAGCAATCTGCCCCAGTGTGTCCAGCACTGCCCCAGTGTGTGCAGCCATCTGCCCCAGTATGTCCAACACTGCCCCCAGTGTGTCCAGCAATCTGCCCCAGTATGTCCAGCAATCTGCCCCAGTGTGTCCAGCATTGCCCCAGTGTGTCCAGCAATCTGCCCCAGTGTGTCCTCCAGCATTGCCCCAGTGTGTCAAGCATATTGCCCCAGTGTGTCCAGTATTGCCCCCGGACAGTGTGTCCAGCAATCTGCCCCAGTGTGTCCGGCAATCTGCCCCAGTGTGTCCGGCAATCTGCCCCAGTGTGTCCGGCAATCTGCCCCAGTGTGTCCAGCATATTACCCCCATTGTGTCCAGCAATCTGCTCCAGTGTGTCAAGCATATTACCCCCAGGTTGTCCAACAATCTGCCCCAGTATGTCCAGCACTGCCCCCAGTGTGTCCAGCAATCTGCCCCAGTGTCCAGCTCTGCCCCCAGTGTGTCCAGCAATCTGCCCCCAGTGTGTCCAGCAATCTGCCCCCAGTGTGTCCAGCAATCTGCCCCCAGTGTGTCCAGCAATCTGCCCCCAGTGTGTCCAGCAATCTGCCCCCAGTGTGTCCAGCACTGCCCCCAGTGTGTCCAGCAATCTGCCCCAGTGTGTCCAGCATTCTGCCCCAGTATGTCCAGCACTGCCCCCAGTGTGTCCAGCAATCTGCCCCAGTGTGTCCAGCAATCTGCCCCAGTATGTCCAGCAATCTGCCCCAGTGTGTCCAGCATTGCCCCAGTGTGTCCAGCAATCTGCCCCAGTGTGTCCTCCAGCATTGCCCCAGTGTGTCAAGCATATTGCCCCAGTGTGTCCAGTATTGCCCATGGACAGTGTGTCCAGCAATCTGCCCCAGTGTGTCCGGCAATCTGCCCCAGTGTGTCCGGCAATCTGCCCCAGTGTGTCCAGCATATTACCCCCATTGTGTCCAGCAATCTGCTCCAGTGTGTCAAGCATATTACCCCCAGGTTGTCCAACAATCTGCCCCAGTATGTCCAGCACTGCCCCCAGTGTGTCCAGCAATCTGCCCCAGTGTCCAGCTCTGCCCCCAGTGTGTCCAGCAATCTGCCCCCAGTGTGTCCAGCACTGCCCCCAGTGTGTCCAGCACTGCCCCCAGTGTGTCCAGCAATCTGCCCCAGTATGTCCAGCAATCTGCCCCAGTGTGTGTCCAGCACTGCCCCAGTGTGTGTCCAGCATTCTGCCACAGTGTGTCCAGCATTCTGCCCCAGTGTGTCCAGCATTCTGCCCCAGTGTGTCCAGCAATCTGCCCCAGTGTGTCCAGCAATCTGCCCCAGTATGTCAAGCATATTGCCCCAGTGTGTCCAGTATTGCCCCCGGACAGTGTGTCCAGCAATCTGCCCCAGTGTGTCCAGCATATTACCCCCATTGTGTCCAGCAATCTGCCCCAGTGTGTCAAGCATATTACCCCCAGGTTGTCCAACAATCTGCCCCAGTATGTCCAGCACTGTCCCCAGTGTGTCCAGCAATCTGCCCCAGTATGTCCAGCAATCTGCCCCAGTGTGTCCAGCACTGCCCCAGTGTGTGCAGCAATCTGCCCCTGTGTCCAGCATTCTGCCCCTGTGTGTCCAGCATTCTGCCCCAGTGTGTCCAGCATTCTGCCCCAGTGTGTCCAGCATTCTGCCCCAGTGTGTCCAGCATTCTGCCCCAGTGTGTCCAGCATTCTGCCCCAGTGTCCAGCACTGCCCCCAGTGTGTCCAGCAATCTGCCCCAGTGTCCAGCATTGCCCCAGTGTGTCCAACAATCTGCCCCAGTATGTCCAGCACTGTCCCCAGTGTGTCCAGCAATCTGCTCCAGTGTCCAGCACTGCCCTCAGTGTGTCCAGCAATCTGCCCCAGTATGTCCAGCAATCTGCCCCAGTGTGTCCAGCACTGCCCCAGTGTGTGCAGCAATCTGCCCGTGTCCAGCATTCTGCCCCTGTGTGTCCAGCATTCTGCCCCTGTGTGTCCAGCATTCTGCCCCTGTGTGTCCAGCATTCTGCCCCTGTGTGTCCAGCATTCTGCCCCAGTGTGTCCAGCATTCTGCCCCAGTGTGTCCAGCATTCTGCCCCAGTGTGTCCAGCATTCTGCCCCAGTGTGTCCAGCATTCTGCCCCAGTGTGTCCAGCATTCTGCCCCAGTGTCCAGCACTGCCCCCAGTGTGTCCAGCAATCTGCCCCCAGTGTGTCCAGCAATCTGCCCCAGTATGTCCAGCACTGCCCCCAGTGTGTCCAGCAATCTGCCCCCAGTGTGTCCAGCTCTGCCCCCAGTGTGTCCAGCAATCTGCCCCAGTGTCCAGCACTGCCCCCAGTGTGTCCAGCACTGCCCCAGTGTGTCCAGCACTGCCCCAGTGTGTCCAGCATTCTGCCCCTGTGTGTCCAGCATTCTGCCCCTCTGTGTCCAGCATTCTGCCCCTGTGTGTCCAGCATTCTGCCCCTGTGTGTCCAGCATTCTGCCCCTGTGTGTCCAGCATTCTGCCCCAGTGTGTCCAGCATTCTGCCCCAGTGTGTCCAGCATTCTGCCCCAGTGTGTCCAGCATTCTGCCCCAGTGTGTCCAGCATTCTGCCCCAGTGTGTCCAGCATTCTGCCCCAGTGTGTCCAGCATTCTGCCCCAGTGTGTCCAGCATTCTGCCCCAGTGTCCAGCAATCTGCCCCAGTGTCCAGCATTGCCCCAGTGTGTCCAGCAATCTGCCCCAGTATGTCCAGCACTGTCCCCAGTGTGTCCAGCAATCTGCCCCAGACTATTACCACCCCCACAGCGCGCCGGCTTATGTCCTCCTTCATCCCCCAGTACCCCCGTCCCTCATACTCACCTGTCCCACACGCTGCACGGACGTGCCGACATCCCTCGCGCTCGCGCTCTGTCCCGGCTCATGGCGGTGGCGCAGCATCTTCTTCCTGCTTGTGTGGTCATGTGATACTGCTGATCAAAGTCATGAATATGCGCATATTCATGACCTTAATGAGCGATACCACGTGACCGCACAAGCAGGAAGAAGATGCAGTGCAGAGCAGACGCCGAGACCATCGCTGGAGCAGGGTGAGTATCGTCTTCAAGGAGGGTGGGTGGGGGCGGCCGGGGGGGCCCCTGGAGCAGTGGGGGGCCCTGGAGCAGTGGGGGGCCCTGCCAGCAGGTGTCAGTGCCTGGGCCCACCGGAGGATCCTCCGGTTCTCCGGTGGGCCAGTCCGAGCCTGTACACAGACATTGACCTTCGGTAAGTGTTCACATTTGGACAAGGAGGTCAGGGACCCATCAGTTTAATGAGACCACCTTGACGATGGTTGATGGGCTCACACTATTTGATCATATCAAATTCTGTGCAAAGCGTCTCTTAAATATTTTCCTAATGTTCAAAAGCCATTTTGCTATTCATATTTCATGTATCTCATATTAGACATGCTTTGGAACGATAGAGTGCAACCATTAAAGACAGCTTTGTTAGTGGCACTTACATCGGCCCGTAGGGTTGGGGATTTACACACATCGGCAGATCCTCCCTACATGCAAATTATGGACGATAGAGTTATATTAAAATTAGATCCGGCATATCTCCCCAAAGTGGTATCGAGATTCCATAGTGCTCAGGATATAACCCTACCCTCTTTCTGTCCCAATTCTAGCAACAAGAAAGAGGAGAGACTCCATTGCCTAGATGTCAGGAGATGTATCCTACAGTATTTAGAGAGGACAAGATCCTGGAGGAAACAGAGGGCTTTATTTGTTTCGTTCCAGGGGTCAAGGAAGGGCCTTAAAGCCTCAAAACAAACTATCGCTAGATGGGTGAGAGAGGCCATTATTCTAGCGTATAGTAGTGCAGGCAGGGTTGTTCCACAGGGTCTGAAAGCCCACTCCACGAGGGCCATGGCGATGTCGTGGGCGGAGAGAGCAGATGCTACCATCGACCAAATCTGTAAGGCGGCCACTTGGTCCTCCGTCTACATTTTTTAAACATTATAGGCTAGACCTATCTGCTACCTCTGATCTCACGTTTGGGAGAAGAGTGTTACAAGCAGTAATCCCTCCCTAAAAGAGAATACAAATCTCTATAACTCTCTCGTGGTGCCATCATGTATGATGGAAAAACAGGGGTATTATATACCTGGTAATGTGTTTTTTCATGAGACATGACGGCACCTTTATATTCCCACCCTTTTGATCACGTCATTAGTTGGGTGCATTATTTGTATTATACACTCCTTCGGGTGTCGGTGAATAGAACCGTATAGGATGTATTATTTATGTGTACACTAACCAGCGGAGTTCCTCTCGTACTCTGTAAAACAACTGATGTGGAGAGAGGAGCCGCCCCTTTTATCTTGAAGGTTTCCTGTCCTTGAAGGGCAGATCCCCTCTCTCGTGGTGCCGTCATGTCTCATGAAAAAACACATTACCAGGTATGTAATACCCGTGTATCCCCTTGGTAACATTTGTTGTAATTGTGTTGTGCTGGAGCTGCATGTGAACCATCGCTCACGGGTGTTAACTGTGTGCTACAGCTGACATTCTGCTGCAGCGGGCACACTGGGAGACATCCAATGCTGGTCTTCTAACCACCTTCATACTGAAGTCAATAGTTTCTTTGCACTTAAAGGAATGGGTCATCCAAAAAAAATTTCTTCAACAATTGAAAAAATGTAAAGTATTACTATTGTTTTTTTTCTAATATTACCATGTTTTTAATGTCATAAAATATGAAAAATGATTTAAACCGTTTGGATATTTTCCACTATTAAACACTAGGGGGCAGCTGCTGTCATTTGCCATGCAGGGATTACATATGTGAACTGTATCAAATGCAGGGTTTATAAAGGCAAACTGCATCATGTGCAGAGATTAGATATGTGAACTGTATCATGTGCAGAGATTAGATATGTGAACTGTATCATGTGCATGGATTAGATAGGCAGACTGTATCACATTCAAGGATTAGATAGACAGACTGTCATGTGCAGGGATTAGAGAGGCAAACTGTATCATGTGCAGGGATTAGAGAGGCAGACTGTGTCACGTGCAGGGATTAGACAGGCAGACTGTGTCACATGCAAGGATTAGACAGACAGACTGTGTCACATGCAAGGATTAGACAGACAGACTGTCATGTGCAGGGATTAGACAGGCAGACTGAATCACGCGCAGGGATTAGATAGGCAGACTGTATCACATGCAAAGATTAGATAGACTGTGTCATGTGCAGGGATCAGATAGGCAGACTGTCACGTGCAGGGATTAGATAGGCAGACTGTATCACATGCAAAGATTAGATAGACAGACTGTGTCATGTGCAGGGATTAGATAGGCAGACTGTGTCACGTGCAGGGATTAGATAGGCAGACTGTATCACATGCAAGGATTAGATAGACAGACTGTGTTTTGTGCAGGGATTAGATAGGCAGACTGTATCATAAACGATTAACAGAAGAAAGGGAATACAACCCAGAGGCACCAAATACGCAAAGGGGAGGGAAAAGTTGTTATTGTCCTATCAAAATAGTAAAACCAGATATGTATTAGTGTATATCACCCCCCTTGGTTAGTGTCACAGTGAAAGGTGGACCAGAAATTGGACAATCGGAAAAATGCCACTCAAAAAAAACAAGAAGAAGAACCGACAGAAAGTCCAAAATACAAGGTTAATAATAATTTTATTAGTTGATCAGGTAAAGAATTATCTTAAAAACAATCGCAAATTACATAGAGTAATAATTAAATAAATTAGCATAATACATTTGCATGCTATAAAAAAGGGGCGCTTTTTGCCAGAATGTATGTAGTGGATGTGGAGGTGTCAAGATGTGCAATAATATCAGAATTACATAAAACTAGCAAAAAATATCAAAAATGGTAAAATATATATATGTTTAATACACACAAAATTTTTTTTTGAATATATATGAAATGCGTGAAAGTACAACCATCAAAAATTATATATAAAATTGCAATAGTGCAAAAAACCACAAGAATATATTGTGCGATTATATATAACAATGTCACAACAACCAAAATACACTGGATATAAAAATAATTAGGTCAGTGCAAAGTCCCAACACTAGGTGTCAGTGTATCCACATCTTATACTAAATGACCAGGAATGAACATAGGAGACCAAATCTGGTCTCCTGGACAGACGCCCGCCCCAACTCACGTTTCGGCACACTGCCTTCGTCAGGGGGTATATCATGTGCAGGGATTAGATAGGCAGACTGTATCGTGTGCAAGGATTAGATAGGCAGACTGTATCGTGTGCAGGGATTAAATAGGCCGACTGTATCGTGCAGGGATTAGATAGGCAGACTATCATGTGCAGGGATTAGATAGGCAGACTATATCATGTGCAGGGATTAGATAGGCAGACTGTATCATGTGCAGGGATTAGATAGGCAGACTCATGTGCAGGGACTAGATAGGCAGACTGTGTCATGTGCAGGGATTAGATAAGCAGACTATCATGTGCAGGGATTAGACAGGCAGAATGTATCATATGCAGGAATTAGATATGTGAACTGCATCACATGCAAGGATTAGATAAGTAGACTGTATCATGTGCAGGGATTAGATAGGCGGACTGTATCATGTGCACGGATTAGATATACGGACTGTATCGTGTGCACAGATTAGTTAGACGGAATATATCGTGTGTAGGAATTAGATAGGCGGACTGCATCGTGTGCAAGAATTAGATAGGTGGACTGTATCATGTTCAGGGATTATATACTTGGCATGCATCGAGTGCTAGTATCAGATAAACGGACTTTATCACTCACTGGGATAAGATACATGGCTCAATTGAGTGAATCATACTCTGGGATTAGATACGTGGACCGTCTCATGCTCGGGGATTAGATGCACAGAGTGCATCATACAGTGGGATTAAATATGCTGACTACAGCAAAGTCTGGGATTAGATATGCTGATTTTATCACATAGGATGGTATTAGATACAGGCCTGATTGGAGTGTATCACATGATTGGATTAGGTACAGTGCTCAGTAGGGTTGAGCGAAACGGATCGGACATTTTCAAAAGTCGCCGACTTTCAGCAAAGTCGGGTTTCATGAAACCCGACCCGATCCCACTGTGGGATCGGCCATGGGGTCGGCGATCTTCGCGCCAAAGTCGCGTTTCATATGACGCTTCCCCCGCCATTTTTTCAGCCAATGAAGGAGTGTGGGCAGCATGATGACATAGGTTCTGGCTTGCTTTGTGCGGCGTCACAGGGGGTAAAACCGCCATCACGAAACCGGACTCGATCCTGAAAAAGCAGAAGTCGCTCAACCCTAGTGCTCAGCGCAGTTTATCACATAGGATGGAATTAGATACACTGAGTGTATAACACAGGATGGGATTAGATAGATGGAGTGTACTACACAGGATGGGGTTAGATAAATGGAGTGTACTACACACCATGGGGTTAGATACATGGAGTGTATCACACAGTATGGGGTTAGATACAGGGCTCAGTGTTGAGTTTCATGCATGATGGGATTATAAAAATATTATTTGAACCCTGAAATGGTACCAGTAAAGCTAGAGCAAATACCGTATCCTCATGTAGCTCCAGTAATAGGAAGAATAATAAAGTTTTTACTCTCTGACTATGAAAATAATGCATTTTTCAGGACATTATATGTGCTCCAAAATGATGCCCTCCTATGATTCATCAAAGAAATTGGAGATATGGCTTTTGGGATAGTGGTACTCAAGGGGTACAACATTTTGAAATATCACTCTGCTTTCAGGGCCCAAAATAGATACGATCTCAAGGAGTTAAGTGTTTTTTTAAGTTTTATAATGATTGCAATTGATATGACCTAATGCAATTAAAAAATGTAGCTTGATCTTATCATTTTACTAGTCAATTCACAGTGTTATTCCACAAGTATTCACAAAGCTAGAAGCAAATTATCACACTATAAAAATGAAGACTTACATCCACTCTGAAATCTTCTGCTTTCAGATTTTCATTGTATTTGGCAAGTTCTTTTTCTCTCGTTTTACAATCCTCCTATAACACACAACAGATTATTATTTTTCCATCTGTGTAGCCATTTTTGCTGACCTCCCTAGTTTATTAAGTACAAACAGATGAAAGGGAGCTTAACTGTAGGACGAGACAAGAGATTGCTTTCAGCCTAACCTCAGAGAGGCAATACAATAGGTCTGCATAGTAGGCGCAGGCATAAAATTGCAGCATTTGTATAATCAAGACTTTTTAGAATATGTATTTATTTTTTATTTACATTGGAGAATTTGTAAAAACTAATCTGTGAGAGTGAGGCTATGTGCACACGATGCGTCTTTGATGCGTTTTCTTACGCGCGTAAATGCTCCAAAAAAAGCAATGGAATACTAAAGCAAGGTAATGCAATGACTATCCTGAAGTGTTGTGCACATGATTAGTAAAATGACGTCCGTATTTGCAGCGTTTTATTTTCTGCAGCATGTCACTTCTTTTTGCGCTTCTGCAGCGGTTTTGACTCATTGACTTCAATTGAGTCAGTCAAATCTGCAGCAAAAATGCAGGTGTAAAAAGGTTTGCGTATTTGCTGCTAATTTGCGGCAGATTTGCTGTCAAAAACGCTGTGATTTGTCAGAAGGAAATTACATCAGAAGGAGGAGAAGTGTATGGGTGGAGAATGTGTGTGTGTCTCTGTGTGTGGGCAGAGAATATGTGCATGTGTCTGTGTGTACCCATGCGACGAACAGCCTATAGTGATTGGACTCGGGAATCGTCTGATGGGACTACTACTCCCATCTGGCTACATCTTTTGCCTCATATAACAGAGATAGCATGAGCCAATGATGGGAGAATAGTCTCATCATCCGGCGCCTGTGTTCAATTGCAAATCAAAACACATAATTACATACATATTCACATGTTCACCGAACACCTAATCTGTTGTGAATTCTGCTCTTGGGTTCCCTCCGGTGGTTGTTGATAGTAATGCAGTTGTCCCTGGGTTGCAATCCTGGGCAGGTGTCCCTGCTGATTGCAGCTCCGACTGGGATATTTAGGTGTGCAGGATTCATTAGCCCTTGCCAGTTGTCCATTGTTCTTGGAGGTTTAGCATCTCTGTCTGGTTCCTCCTGCCCTGCTGCAAATCAGCAAAGATAAGTTCTGTTTTTTTGTTTCTACAGCACACATGCTGTGTGCTTTACAATTCAGTGCTATTCATGGTTTTTTCTTGTCCAGCTTAGACTGTGTTTGGATATTTTCAGTCAAGTTGGATTCTCAGGAGAAGCAGATATACATTCCATGTCTTTAGTTAGATGTGGAATTTTTGTATTATCTGCTGTGGATATTTTTAGGGTTTTAATACTGACCGCTTAGTATTCTGTCCTATCCTTTCCTATTTAGCTAGCCTGGCCTCTTTTGCTAAATCCTGATTTCTGCCTGCGTGTGTCTTTTCCTTTAATACTCACAGTCAATATTTGTGGGGGGCTGCCTATCCTTTGGGGTTCTGCTCTGAGGCAAGATAGAATTCTCATTTCCATCTATAGGGGTATTTAGTCCTCCGGCTGTGTCGAGGTGTCTAGGATGTGTTAGGTACACCCCACGGCTACTTCTAGTTGCGGTGTCAGTTTAGGGTTTGCGGTCAGTACAGGTTCCACCTACTCCTGAGAAATTCCCATGCGGCTCCAAGGTCACCAGATCATAACACTAATCCCCGCTGCCCGTGTCTCCTGCAAACAATCAAAAATAATAAACCAACATATACTCACCTTTTCACTGTAGTCCATTTAATACCCAGTGTCCCACATCGATCTCAACCAGCCTCCGGCGATACACTGACAGAAGGTAATCGCTACCACAGTGTATCACTGAGCCGCCATGAGTTCACCAGCTGATCAGCTTTGGTGCTCACTTACGGCACTGCTGCATGGGAAAGTTCTCACACAGCGGTAGTGCCGTAAGTGAGAGCACCGGAGCTGATGAACTCCAGTGAACTCTCATGGCAGCTCAGTGATACACTAAGGGAGCGATTACCTCCTGTTAGTGTATCTATCGCCGGCGGGCCGGGTAGAGCAGTCACATTTCCCAATGTGACTGTTCTACATGTGAGATCGCCGTGGGACACTCGGTATTAAATGGACTATGTCAGACACGATAGTATTATATGCTGGTTTATTATTTTGTGATTGTTTGCAGGAGACGAGGGCGTCGGGGATTAGGCGTTCAGTATGTATGGTAAATTTAGATTCAATAAAGAAGTCTGTGTGATTATTTCAAAAAACTTTATTCTGGCTGAAATATAAACAGCATTTACATTTCACTGAGATTTGTGAGGGTATGTTCCCATGGTCAGTAAACACTGCGGGTTGGACGCTGCATACATCCGCAGCTTCCAACCCGCATCGGCCAGATGTTACTGCATAGTGGATGGGATGTCAAGATATCCCATCTCCACTATGCGTGCACCGGCACCCACGACTTACCTGCGGAGGCGGACATGCGGCTTTCCAGACCGCAGCATGTCTATTTATCTTGTGGAGACGCTCAGTCTCCGCAAGATAAATATCACCTGTCCAATGTATTGGGATGTGGTGATTCCGCACGGTTCAAAGAACACATACGGAATCACCTGTGTTAAAAAACCGGCAGCGCTTTGGACGCAGCGGCAATGTGCTGTGTCCAAAGCGCTGCCAATTACTGACCGCGGGGACGTAGCCTCACAGTTGCTGTTTAGTTACAACATATGTAGGTGAACTAGATGGGCATTTCCTGAAGGAAATACATGGTGCTTGAACAGCGCTGCCAGCTTTACAGCAGCACTTTTCCACACCCGGGACCGGGGCGCACTTACTTTTCCACACCCGGGACCGGGGAGCACTTACTTTTCCACACCCGTGACCGGCGCGCACTTACTTTTCCACACCCGGGACCGGGGCGCACTTACTTGTGCACACGGGGCCGGGGGCGCACTTACTTTTGCACACGGGGCCGGGGCGCACTTACTTTTGCGCACGGGGCCAGGGCGCACTTACTATTGCGCACGGGGCCGGGGGCGCACTTACTTTTGCACACGGGGCCGGGGGCGCACTTTTGCACACGGGGCCGGGGGCGCACTTACTTTTGCACACGGGGCCGGGGGCGCATTTACTTTTGCACACGGGGCCGGGGGTGCACTTACTTTTGCACACGGGGCCGGGGGCGCACTTACTTTTGCACACGGGGCCGGGGGCGCACTTACTTTTGCACACGGGGCCGGGGGCGCACTTACTTTTGCACACGGGGCCGGGGGCGCACTTACTTTTGCACAAGGGGCCGGGGGCGCACTTACTTTTGCACACGGGGCCGGGGGCGCACTTACTTTTGCACACGGGGCCGGGGGCGCACTTACTTTTGCACACGGGGCCGGGGGCGCACTTACTTTTGCACACGGGGCCGGGGGCGCACTTACTTTTGCACACGGGGCCGGGGGCGCACTTACTTTTGCACACGGGGCCGGGGGCGCACTTACTTTTGCACACGGGGCCGGGGGCGCACTTACTTTTGCACACGGGGCCGGGGGCGCACTTACTTTTGCACACGGGGCCCGGGGCGCACTTACTTTTGCACACGGGGCCGGGGGCGCACTTACTTTTGCACACGGGGCCGGGGGCGCACTTACTTTTGCACACGGGGCCGGGGGCGCACTTACTTTTGCACACGGGGCCGGGGGCACACTTACTTTTGCACATGGGGCCGGGGGCGCACTTACTTGTGCACACGGGGCCGGGGGCGCACTTACTTTTTACACACGGGGCCTGAGGGGCACTTACTTTTCACACACGGGGCCGGGGGGGCACTTACTTTTCACACACGGGGCCGGGGGCGCACTTACTTGCGCACACGGGGCCGGGGGGGCACTTACTTTTTACACACGGGGCCTGAGGGGCACTTACTTTTCACACACGGGGCCGGGGGGGGGGGGGCACTTAGTTTTCACACACGGGGCCGGGGGGGCACCTACTTTTCACACACGGGACGAGAGGGTGTCATAGTCACTTTATTCTGATGTTTGACTTTGATAAATGATCATGTCCTAAAATGGACACCGTACATTTGCATAGCTGCCATCTTTGGAAGGTCAAGTTGGGGGTAATGGAAAGTTCGCCATTATTTCCTATGGGAAATTTTTTTTTTTAAATGCGATTTAAATAAAATCTACATATCGGATCGACTATAAAAGTCATAGCACACCTGTCCCCACCGAGGCCTTCGAAACGCCGCCTGAACGGGGTCTCTGCGCCGAGCGGTTCGGGCCGCATTAATTGCAGAAAACGCGTAGAAGAATAAGAAGAAAATATAAGAAATCGGATTACAATATGTTGCTTGAACCTAGGAGGTTCAAGCACCATAATTATGTTAATGCTTCTACATAGACTGGTGACTGTGTGTGTGTCTCTTTATTTAATATTAATGAGGGTATCTGTCTGAAGGGGTTGAACAGGGAAATCACATCACACTTTTTTTTTTTTACTAATATATCTTTATTTAGCGCTCTGGATTTACAAAAATGCATGAAAAAAACGCATAAACGCGTGTATTTTCAGCTGCATTTTTCTGCCAAGAGATGCAAAAATCTTGCAGAAATTTCTGCACGCAAATATGCAACGTGCCCACATAGCCTGATTTTCCATTTCTGTATACAAGGTTTTTCAGTTTACGTATTTATAACACCACTCACCGTAGCGTATGCAGTTGGGTTTGTCTTACCCAGAAACACATACAGTTCTCTGTGTTCCAATTTACTCAGTATCTCCCAGCCAGGTTTCTTGGTGTGGAGAATCTCATGAAAGATATAATCTAGGATAGAGATATACAGGTGAGGATTGTGACAGATAATATTAAGTTTGACCAACACCTTTAGAGCAAAATTAATAAAGTGGTTTTCATAAGGACTATATTTAAATGTATGTTTGCCAGGAGAAGTCGGATGGATTTGTTGAAATCCAGGACCCTCATTTTTGAGATCTTTGTGTGTATATATATATATATATATATATATATATATATATATATATACAGTGGGGGAAATAAGAATTTGATCCCTTGCTGATTTTGTAAGTTTGCCCACTGACAAAGACATGAACAGTCTATAATTTTAAGGGTTGGTTAATTTTAACATTGAGAGACAGCATATCCAAAATAAAATCCAGAAAGTCACATTGTATAAATTATATAAATTTATTAGCATTTTCCAGTGAGAAATAAGTATTTGATCCCTCTGGAAAACAAGACTTGTTGGCAAAACCCCTGTTGGCAAGCACAGCAGTCAGACGTTTTTTGTAGTTGATGATGAGGTTTGTGCATATGAGGAATTTTGGTCTCTCCTCTTTGCAGATCATCTCTAAATCATTAAGATTTTGAGGTTGTCGCTTGGCAATTCCGAGCTTCAACTCTCTTCATAGGTTTTCTAAGGGATTGAGGTCTGGAGAGTGGCTGGGACACTCCATGACCTTAATGTGCTTCTTTTTGAGCCACTCCTTTGTTGCCTTGGCTGTATGTTTTGGCTCATTTTCTTGCTGGAAGACCCAGCCACGACCAATTTTTAATGTCCTGGCGGAGGGAAGGAGATTGTCACTCAGGATTTTACGGTACATGGCTCCATCCATTCTCCCATTGATGCGGTACAGTAGTCCTGTGCCCTTAGCAGAGAAACATCCCCCAAAACATAATGTTTCCACTTCCATTCTTAACAATGGGGATGGTGTTCTTTGGGTCATAGCCAGCATTTCTGTTCCTCCATGCACGGCGAGTTGAGTTAATGCCCAAGACTCAATATTTGTCTCATCTGACCACAGCACATTCTCCAAATCACTCGCAGAATCATCCAGGTGTTCATTGGCAAACTTCAGACAGGCCTGCACATGTGCCTTCTTGAGCAGGGGAACATTGCGGGCACTGCAGGATTTTAAATCTTTACAGCATAATGTGTTACCAATGGTTTTCTTGGTAACTGTGGTCCCAGCTGCCTTGAGATCATTAACATGTTCCCCCCTGTGTAGTTTTAGGCTGATCTCTCACCTTCCTCATGATCAAGGATACCTCACAAGGTGAGATTTTGCATGGTGCCCCAGGTCAATATCGATTGACAGTCATTTTGTATTTCTTCCATTTTCTTACTATTGCACCAACAGTTGTCTCCTTCTCACCCAGCGACTTACTTATGGTTTTATAGCCCACTCCAGCTTTGTGCAGGTCTATGATCTTTTCCCTGACATCCTTATAAAGCTCTTTGGTCTTGCCCATGTTGTAGAGGGTAGAGTCTGACTGATTAATTGAGTTTGTGGACAGGAGTCTTTTAGAAAGGTGACTATGTAAGACAGCTTACTTAGTGCAGGTAATGAGTTGATTAGGAGCGTCTAACTGGTCTGTAGGAGCCTAAACTCTTAATGGTTGATAGGGGATCAAATACTTATTTCTCACTGCAAAATGCAAATAAATTTGAATAATTTATACAATGTGATTTTCTGGATACTATTTTTGATATTCTGTCAATGTTAAAATTAACCTACCCTTAAAATTATAGACTTTCCATGTCTTTGTCAGTGGATATACTTACAAAATCAGCAAGAGATCAAATACTTATTTCCCCCACTGTGTATGTGTATATATATATACATATATTCTATATATATATATAGTGTGAGGCAGTGACCCCTGTTACAGCTAGGGGGTGCTGTATGTGCTCTCCAGAATGTGCATGGAAGCGTAGTGAGGCCATGAGGGCATACTGCAGACACAGGTGTGGCTGTAATTAGAATAGTGAAGCAGTGACTGATTAAAAGCCCTGGAGTAGAGGGGAGGTGTGTCAGTGGTGAGCTTGGAAGTAGACAAAGCGGTTGTCTGCAGAGCTCTCTCTGTGTGGAGCAATACAGAGGCAGAACGAACCAAAGAGACTGACACCCTGCATCTTGGGCTGTCTTGTGTTTACCTGACTGCAATCCGGAGGATAAAGAGTGCAGTGCACTGAGTGAGTACAGAGACTTGATACCGGCTAGTGGTCACCCGGGGAAACTGGACAGATAAAAGTTCGGCCTGCTTATTGACTGCATCATATAGCCATGTATTACTAATGGACTGTATGAAGAAGCCGTAAAATGTATAAACTAAAGGCATCAAAACTATGAATTAACACATGTGGAATTATATACTTAATAAAAAATTGTGAAACTGAAAATATGTCTTATATTCTAGGTTCTTCAAAGTAGCCACCTTTTGTTTTGATGACTGCTTTGCACGCTCTTGGCATTCTCTTGATGAGCTTCAAGAGGTAGTCACCAGAAATGGTTTTCACTTCACAGGTGTGTCCTGTCAGGTTTAATAAGTGGGATTTCTTGCCTTATAAACGGGGTTGGGACCATCAGTTGTGTTGAGCAGAAGTCTGGTGGATACACAGCTGATAGTCCTACTGAATAGACTGTTAGAATTTGTATTATGGCAAGTGGCCATCATTACTTTAAGAAATGAAGGTCAGTCATTCCGTAAAATTTGGGAAAACTTTGAAAGTGTCCCCAAGTGCAGTGGCAAAAACCATCAAGCGCTACAAAGAAAGTGGCTCACATGAGGACCGCCCCAGAAAAGGAAGACCAAGAGTCACCTCTGCTGCTGAGGATAAGTATATCCGAGTCACCAGCCTCAGAAATCGCAGGTTAGCAGCAGCTCAGATTAGAGACCAGGTTAATGCCACACAGAGTTCTAGCAGCAGACACATCTCTACAACAACTTTTAAGAAGACCTTGGGCAACAGGCCTTCATGGTAAAATAGCTGCTAGGAAACCACTGCTAAGGACAGACAAAAGCAGAAGAGACTTGTTTGGGCTAAAGACCACAAGGAATGGACATTAGACCAGTGGAAATCTGTGCTTTGGTCTGATGAGTCCAAATTTGAGATCTTTGGTTCCAACCACCGTGTCTTTGTGCGATGCAGAAAAGGTGAACAGATGGACTCTACATGCCTGGTTCCCACCGTGAAGCATGGAGGAGGAGGTGTGATGGTGTGGGGGTGCTTTGCTGCTGACACTGTTGGGGATTTATTCAAAATTGAAGGCATACTGAACCAGCATGGCTACCACAGCATCTTGCAGCAGCATGCTATTCCATCCGGTTTGCGTTTAGTTGGACCATCATTTCTTTTTCAACAGGACAATGACCCCAAACACACCTCCAGGCTGTGTAAGGTTTAGTTGACCAAGAAGGAGAGTGATTGGGTGCTACCCCAGATGACCTGGCCTCCACAGTCACCAGACCTGAACCCAATCGAGATGATTTGGGGTGAGCTGGATGGCTGTTATGGTTCTCAATGGCAAGAGAACATAGCCCCAGCAAACATAAGAACTAGCTCTTGGAAGGATGGAAACTAAACTGACCATGAACTAAACCTGCCGCACAACTAACAGTAGCCGGGTAGCGTAGCCTGCGTTTTATCCCTAGACGCCCAGCGCCGGCCGGAGGACTAACTAATCCTGGCAGAGGAAAATATAGTCCTGGCTCACCTCTAGAGAAATTTCCCCGAAAGGCAGACAGAGGCCCCCACAAATATTGGCGGTGATTTTAGATGAAATGACAAACGTAGTATGAAAATAGGTTTAGCAAAATTGAGGTCCGCTTACTAGATAGCAGGAAGACAGAAAGGGCACTTTCATGGTCAGCTGAAAACCCTATCAAGACACCATCCTGAAATTACTTTAAGACTCTAGTATTAACTCATAACATCAGAGTGGCAATTTCAGATCACAAGAGCTTTCCAGACACAGAAACAAAACTACAGCTGTGAACTGGAACAAAATGCAAAAACAAACAAGGACTAAAGTCCAACTTAGCTGGGAGTTGTCTAGCAGCAGGAACATGCACAGAAAGGCTTCTGATTACAATGTTGACCGGCATGGAAGTGACAGAGGAGCAAGGCTAAATAGCGACTCCCACATCCTGATGGAAACAGGTGAACAGAGAGGATGATGCACACCAGTTCAATTCCACCAGTGGCCACAGGGGGAGCCCAAAATCCAATTTCACAACAGTACCCCCCCCTCAAGGAGGGGTCACCGAACCCTCACCAGAACCACCAGGGCGAGCAGGATGAGCCCTATGAAAGGCACGGACCAAATCGGAGGCATGAACATCAGAGGCAGTCACCCAAGAATTATCCTCCTGACCGTATCCCTTCCATTTGACCAGATACTGGAGTTTCCGTCTGGAAACACGGGAGTCCAAGATTTTTTCCACAACGTACTCCAACTCGCCCTCAACCAACACCGGAGCAGGAGGCTCAACGGAAGGCACAACCGGTACCTCATACCTGCGCAATAATGACCGATGAAAAACATTATGAATAGAAAAAGATGCAGGGAGGTCCAAACGGAAGGACACAGGGTTAAGAATCTCCAATATCTTGTACGGGCCGATGAACCGAGGCTTAAACTTGGGAGAAGAAACCCTCATAGGGACAAAACGAGAAGACAACCACACCAAGTCCCCAACACAAAGCCGAGGACCAACCCGACGCCGGCGGTTGGCAAAAAGCTGAGTCTTCTCCTGGGACAACTTCAAACCGTCCACTACCTGCCCCCAAATCTGATGCAACCTCTCCACCACAGCATCCACTCCAGGACAATCCGAAGATTCCACCTGACCAGAAGAAAATCGAGGATGAAACCCCGAATTACAGAAAAAGGGAGACACCAAGGTGGCAGAGCTGGCCCGATTATTGAGGGCAAACTCCGCTAAAGGCAAAAAAGCAACCCAATCATCCTGATCTGCAGACACAAAACACCTCAAATATGTCTCCAAGGTCTGATTCGTCCGCTCGGTCTGGCCATTAGTCTGAGGATGGAAAGCAGACGAGAAAGACAAATCTATGCCCATCCTAGCACAGAATGCTCGCCAAAATCTAGACACGAATTGGGTACCTCTGTCAGAAACGATATTCTCCGGAATACCATGCAAACGGACCACATTTTGAAAAAACAGAGGAACCAACTCGGAGGAAGAAGGCAACTTAGGCAGGGGAACCAAATGGACCATCTTAGAGAAACGATCACACACCACCCAGATGACAGACATCTTCTGAGAAACAGGAAGATCCGAAATAAAATCCATCGAGATGTGCATCCAGGGCCTCTTCGGGATAGGCAAGGGCAACAACAATCCACTAGCCTGAGAACAACAAGGCTTGGCCCGAGCGCAAACGTCACAAGACTGCACGAAGCCTCGCACATCTCGAGACAGGGAAGGCCACCAGAAGGACCTTGCCACCAAATCCCTGGTACCAAAGATTCCAGGATGACCTGCCAACGCAGAAGAATGAACCTCAGAAATGACTTTACTGGTCCAATCATCAGGAACAAACAGTCTACCAGGTGGGCAACGATCAGGTCTATCCGCCTGAAACTCCTGCAAGGCCCGCCGCAGGTCTGGAGAAACGGCAGACAATATCACTCCATCCTTAAGGATACCTGTAGGTTCAGAATTACCAGGGGAGTCAGGCTCAAAACTCCTAGAAAGGGCATCCGCCTTAACATTCTTAGAACCCGGCAGGTAGGACACCACAAAATTAAACCGAGAGAAAAACAACGACCAGCGCGCCTGTCTAGGATTCAGGCGTCTGGCGGACTCAAGATAAATTAAATTTTTGTGGTCAGTCAATACCACCACCTGATGTCTAGCCCCCTCAAGCCAATGACGCCACTCCTCAAAAGCCCACTTCATGGCCAAAAGCTCCCGATTCCCAATATCATAATTCCGCTCGGCGGGCGAAAATTTACGCGAGAAAAAAGCACAAGGTCTCATCACGGAGCAATCGGAACTTCTCTGCGACAAAACCGCCCCAGCTCCGATTTCAGAAGCGTCAACCTCAACCTGAAAAGGAAGAGCAACATCAGGCTGACGCAACACAGGGGCGGAAGAAAAGCGGCACTTAAGCTCCCGAAAGGCCTCCACAGCAGCAGGGGACCAATCAGCAACATCAGCACCCTTCTTAGTCAAATCAGTCAATGGCTTAACAACATCAGAAAAACCAGCAATAAATCGACGATAAAAGTTAGCAAAGCCCAAAAATTTCTGAAGACTCTTAAGAGAAGAGGGTTGCGTCCAATCACAAATAGCCTGAACCTTGACAGGATCCATCTCGATGGAAGAGGGGGAAAAAATATATCCCAAAAAGGAAATCTTTTGAACCCCAAAAACGCACTTAGAACCCTTCACACACAAGGAATTAGACCGCAAAACCTGAAAAACCTTCCTGACCTGCTGGACATGAGAGTCCCAGTCATCTGAAAAAATCAAAATATCATCCAGATACACAATCATAAATTTATCCAAATAATCACGGAAAATGTCATGCATAAAGGACTGAAAGACTGAAGGGGCATTTGAAAGACCAAAAGGCATCACCAAATACTCAAAGTGGCCCTCGGGCGTATTAAATGCGGTTTTCCACTCATCCCCCTGCTTAATTCGCACCAAATTATACGCCCCACGGAGATCTATCTTAGAGAACCACTTGGCCCCCTTTATGCGAGCAAACAAATCAGTCAGCAGTGGCAACGGATATTGATATTTAACCGTGATTTTATTCAAAAGCCGATAATCAATGCACGGCCTCAAAGAGCCATCTTTCTTAGCCACAAAGAAAAAACCGGCTCCTAAGGGAGATGACGAAGGACGAATATGTCCCTTTTCCAAGGACTCCTTTATATATTCTCGCATAGCAGCATGCTCAGGCACAGACAGATTAAATAAACGACCCTTAGGGTATTTACTACCCGGAATCAAATCTATGGCACAATCGCACTCCCGGTGCGGAGGTAATGAACCAAGCTTAGGTTCTTCAAAAACGTCACGATATTCAGTCAAGAATTCAGGAATCTCAGAGGGAATAGATGATGAAATGGAAACCACAGGTACGTCCCCATGCGTCCCCTTACATCCCCAGCTTAACACAGACATGGCTTTCCAGTCAAGGACTGGGTTATGAGATTGCAGCCATGGCAGTCCAAGCACCAACACATCATGTAGGTTATACAGCACAAGAAAGCGAATAATCTCCTGGTGATCCGGATTAATCCGCATAGTTACTTGTGTCCAGTATTGTGGTTTATTGCTAGCCAATGGGGTGGAGTCAATCCCCTTCAGGGGTATAGGAGTTTCAAGAGGCTCCAAATCATACCCACAGCGTTTGGCAAAGGACCAATCCATAAGACTCAAAGCGGCGCCAGAGTCGACATAGGCGTCCGCGATAATAGATGATAAAGAACAAATCAGGGTCACAGAAAGAATAAACTTAGACTGTAAAGTGCCAATTGAAACAGACTTATCAAGCTTCTTAGTACGCTTAGAGCATGCTGATATAACATGAGTTGAATCACCGCAATAGAAGCACAACCCATTTTTTCGTCTAAAATTCTGCCGTTCACTTCTGGACAGAATTCTATCACATTGCATATTCTCTGGCGTCTTCTCAGTAGATACCGCCAAATGGTGCACAGGTTTGCGCTCCCGCAGACGCCTATCGATCTGGATAGCCATTGTCATGGACTCATTCAGACCCGCAGGCACAGGGAACCCCACCATAACATCCTTAATGGCATCAGAGAGACCCTCTCTGAAATTCGCCGCCAGGGCGCACTCATTCCACTGAGTAAGCACAGCCCATTTACGGAATTTCTGGCAGTATACTTCAGCTTCGTCTTGCCCCTGAGATAGGGACATCAAGGCCTTTTCCGCCTGAAGTTCTAACTGAGGTTCCTCATAAAGCAACCCCAAGGCCAGAAAAAACGCATCCACATTGAGCAACGCAGGATCCCCTGGAGCCAATGCAAAAGCCCAATCCTGAGGGTCGCCCCGGAGCAAGGAAATCACAATCTTGACCTGCTGAGCAGGATCTCCAGCAGAGCGAGATTTCAGGGACAAAAACAACTTGCAATTATTTTTGAAATTTTGAAAGCAAGATCTATTCCCCGAGAAAAATTCAGGCAAAGGAATTCTAGGTTCAGATATAGGAACATGAACAACAAAATCTTGTAAATTTTGAACTTTCGTGGTGAGATTATTCAAACCTGCAGCTAAACTCTGAATATCCATTTTAAACAGGTGAACACAGAGCCATTCCAGGATTAGAAGGAGAGAGAGAGAGAGAAAGGCTGCAATATAGGCAGACTTGCAAGAGATTCAATTACAAGCACACTCAGAACTGAAAAAAAAAAAAAATCTTCAGCAGACTTCTCTTTTCTCTCCTTTCTCTGTTAATTAATTTAACCCTTTTGGCCGGTCAAACTGTTATGGTTCTCAATGGCAAGAGAACATAGCCCCAGCAAACATAAGAACTAGCTCTTGGAAGGATGGAAACTAAACTGACCATGAACTAAACCTGCCGCACAACTAACAGTAGCCGGGTAGCGTAGCCTGCGTTTTATCCCTAGACGCCCAGCGCCGGCCGGAGGACTAACTAATCCTGGCAGAGGAAAATATAGTCCTGGCTCACCTCTAGAGAAATTTCCCCGAAAGGCAGACAGAGGCCCCCACAAATATTGGCGGTGATTTTAGATGAAATGACAAACGTAGTATGAAAATAGGTTTAGCAAAATTGAGGTCCGCTTACTAGATAGCAGGAAGACAGAAAGGGCACTTTCATGGTCAGCTGAAAACCCTATCAAGACACCATCCTGAAATTACTTTAAGACTCTAGTATTAACTCATAACATCAGAGTGGCAATTTCAGATCACAAGAGCTTTCCAGACACAGAAACAAAACTACAGCTGTGAACTGGAACAAAATGCAAAAACAAACAAGGACTAAAGTCCAACTTAGCTGGGAGTTGTCTAGCAGCAGGAACATGCACAGAAAGGCTTCTGATTACAATGTTGACCGGCATGGAAGTGACAGAGGAGCAAGGCTAAATAGCGACTCCCACATCCTGATGGAAACAGGTGAACAGAGAGGATGATGCACACCAGTTCAATTCCACCAGTGGCCACAGGGGGAGCCCAAAATCCAATTTCACAACAGATGGCAGAGTGAAGGCAAAAGGGCCAACAAGTGCTAAGCATCTCTGGGAACTCCTTCAAGATTGTTGGAAGACCATTCCCGTTGTTTACCTCTTGAAGCTCATCAAGAGAATGCCAAGAGTGTGCAAAGCAGTCATCAAAGCAAAAGGTGGCTACTTTGAAGAACCTAGAATATAAGACATATTTTCAGCTGTTTCACACTTTTTTGCCTTCAGTGTGAATTTACAATTTTCATAGTCATGAAAATACAGAGAAATCTTTAAATAAGAAGGTGTGTCCAAACTTTTGGTCTGTACTGTATAGTGTCTGGTGAAAGTATTCAGCCCCCTGGAACTTTTCAACCTTTACCCACATATCATGCTTCAAACATAAAGATACCAAATGTAAATTTTTGGTGAAAACTCAACAACAAGTGGAACACAATTGTGAAGTTGAATGAAAATTATTGGTTATTTTACATTTTTGTGGAAATTCAAAAACTGAAAATTGGGGCGTACAATATTATTCGGCCCCTTTACTTTCAGTACAGCAAACTCACACCAGAAGTTCATTTTGGATCTCTGAATGATCCAATGTTGTCCTAAATGCCTAATGATGATAAATATAATCCATCTGTGTGTAATCAAGTCTCCGTATAAATGCACCTGCTCTGTGATAGTCTCAGGGTTCTGTTTGAAGCACAGAGAGCATCATGAAGACCAAGGAACACAACAGGCAGGTCCGTGATACTGTTGTGGAGAAGTTTAAACCTGGATTTGGATACAAAATGATTTCCAAAACTTTAAACATCCCAAGGAGCACGGTGGAAGCGATCATATTGAAATAGAAGGATTAATCATACCACTGCAAATCTACCAAGACACAGCTGTCCCTCTAAACTTTCATCTGAGATGCAGCCAAGAGGCCCATGATAACTCTGGATGAACTGCAGAGATCTACATCTGAGGTGGGACAGTCTGTCCATAGGACAACAATCAGTCGTACACTGCACAAATCTGGCCTTTATGGAAGAGTGGCAAGAAGGAGGCCATTTCACAAAGATATCCATAAAAAGTGTTGTTTAAAGTTTGCAACAAGCCACTTGGGAGATACACCAAACATGTGGAAGAAGGTGCTCTGGTCAGATGAAACCAAAATCGAACTTTTTGGCAACAATGCCAAACGATATGTTTGGCGTAAAGGCAACACAGCTCATCACCCTGAACACACCATCCCCACTGTCAAACATGGTGGTGGCAGCATCATGGTTTGGGCCTGCTTTTCTTCAGCAGGGACAGGGAAGATGGTTAAAATTGATGGGAAGATGGATGGAGCCAAATAAAGGACCATTCTTGAAGAAAACCTGTTGGGAGTCTGCAAAAGACCTGAGACTGGGACGGAGGTTTGTCTTCTAAACAAGACAATGATCCCAAACATAAAGCAAAATCTACAATGGAATGGTTCACAAATAAACATATCCAGGTGTTAGGATGGCCAAGTCAAAGTCCAGACCTCAATCCAATCGAGAATCTGGGGATAGAGCTGAAAACTGCTGTTCACAAAGGATCTCCATCACACCTCAATGAGCTCGAGCTGTTTGCCAAGGTAGAATGGGCAAGAATTTCAGTCTCAATGTACAAAACTGATAGAGACATACCCCAAGCGACTTGCAGCTGTAATCGCAGCAAAAGGTGGCACAACAAAGTATTAAGTTAAAGGGGCCGAATAATATTGCACGCCCCACTTTTCAGTTTTTCAATTTCCACAAAAATTTAAAATACCCAATAAATTTCGTTCAACTTCACAATTGTGTTCCACTTGTTGTTGATTCTTCACCAAAAATTTACATTTGGTATCTTTAGGTTTGAAGCATGATATGTGGGAAAAGGTTGAAAAATTCCAGGGGGCCGAATAATTTCACAAGGCACTGTATATATATCTCCTAAAAATGGGAGTCCTAGAGTGTGACTGGAGGGAGAGTGCAGAAGACCATCATGTTCAGTTCTATTGTCAAAGAAGGGCACGGTGTTTGCGCATACACAATGCCACTTCATGCAAACAGAGGATTCGACAAGATCAGTGATCATGAGTTTCCATGGGGGCAAAATATTCCCCCTCATTAGAAAATCTGGTAACTGCATTTTGGGAAATGGAATTTTTCTATTCAACTTCAAATCTATTTTCCTCTAGCCGGATGTGGTATGGCAGATACATAGATGACCTCCTCTTCCTATGGGTGGTGCTAGGTATCTACTATACCTAAATTCGTAGAGTATCTAAAAAAATAACAAATACATCCTTAAATTTACTTCATCATTTCATTCCACTCAAATTTCATTTGTAGACCTACAACTTACAGGGACACATGGTAATATTATTTCTATAACTACACTTGTCAAACCTATAACAGGAAACACTATTTTACATGAATGCAGTAGTCACCCCAAGCACATTATTCAATCGATTCCAGTTCAATTTAATAATGTGCTTGTGGTGTACTACTGGTACTAATTTACTAGAATCAAGAGAAATTGCAGTCAAACCACTGGTTTAGATATGGAACTTGAGGAATCATGCTAAAGACTCCCTAACAGGAGTTACCCTACATTGATACTAAATAGAGCTGAGAAAATTGTTCAAAAGAAAAAACTCAATGACCTTATTAAAAATAAAAAAGTAAATTAAATCAAAACACCAAACCTGTTTTATCTTTACGATACGGTCCCCAATTCAACCAGATGAAATCTATTGTATATAAATGTTTGCCTCTTTTATATGAGCATCCCTCACTGTCATCGATATTTAATGAAGGCTGCTTAATTGTAGTGAAAAGGGACACTAATATTGGTAATATTGTTTCACCTAGCTTTTTTTTCTCAAACTAGCAGTAAAACTTGGTTAGATTGGTACCGCATTTGTATTGCCTATTGCAATCACTGTAGAACCTGTACACAAGCCCAAGATACCAAAATGTTTTCCAACCATAATAACAATGTAAATTATGGTATTAAACAATTCGTTACTTGCAACTCGGAATATGTAGTTTGTTATAAATTGTACTCAATGTGAAAAAATGTATGTGAGATGTACTTTATGCAAACTTAAAGTACGCATCTCGGAACATACCACAGATATAATAAATACTTCTAACATCAGTAGGTCTATTTCTCTTTCATCCAGACATTTCATCATTCACCAGCAAAGACTAATATCATCCTTTCAAGTATATGGCATTGTCAGAGTTAACAAATCCATCAAGAGAGGAGATCACATGAGTTGTCTTCTCACACAGGAAGCCTTTGGATCTATTACCTTGGTATGCGCATCCTTGACGGCTTGACTATGCACAAAAGTTATGTACATTACTGTCACGATATGGTATGAAATATCATAAGTTAGTTTTCTTGCTAGCATGCGGGGGCTAAACCCCCCCCCTCTCTCTGGTTCTCTTTCCTTCCCTGTGGTTCTAACTGTCTGTGTAGCAGAGCTTGCCTTGTGGGGGAGTTTTATTGACGGAAGGTATTTACGACTGTCATAGCTGCAAGGGAAATTTGTGTTAGCAGGAACTGTTAGAGAAACTTCTAGAATCATGAAAGTCTTTTGTTCCATTTTTGTAAGATATTACGCAAACCGTTTACGTTAAAAACACGAAAATAGATGTTCTTATTCTCTCTCGGTGGATCTATCAATGACTCTAATCACAGGCTTGTAGCTCCCTCTGGTGAAGAAGTAGGGATTGTAAATAATAGGACATATTTGATCTCATAAGAAAGCTCATGTTAATACAAGCTGAATGCTGGGTGTGCTATGATTCTGATATGTACTGGAACGGAGTTATAAGCATTAGACCAATTTGTATTCAAAGTACTCAGACTGAAAGGTAGGAGGATCTGGAAAAGCCAGCCCTTTCTGTGATGTCACTAGCTGTAGGTCTTAAGTTTGTGGCCAGATCCCCAGCTCTTCTTCTTGTCTTTTCCTGTGAGGCCTGAGCAGCACGACAAATGAGCTGGGATGTCTGGTTGCCTGCAATGCAATGATCTGAGAATATGTGAGTGTTATCTTTTCTTCATTTAATCCTTTTATTTTCATGATTGCCTTGTACATATTTGCAATTGTCTCATTTGTAACATCTTTGTAAAATATTTTATAAACACTGCCTAAAAATCATTTATGGGGTATACTCTTTAATACTAGTTCGTTCTTCCTGCCCTAAACCGTACCCTGTCTCTGAAGGGAATTACGCTACTATTTTGGGGGTTAGCTCCGGACCTGTTTGATCGGAGCTGGTGGCAGCTTACCGTGTGCCGGCTTTTTGGGGGGGTCACTGTAGCGACTGCGGCTTGATAATTATTGTTCCTGCCTGAGTGGGAGTAGTTATCGCGTTGCTGCAGTGCGCCCAATAGCCAGTACATAGCAGGCAGCCTTTCTGGCGACTAATTACCCCAGGTGCAGTACCTAATCTGACCTGAGAGTAAGGGGGGCGCCAGAGAGCTGCAAGTGTTAAGTGGAACTGTAAGCGGGATAGACACAAATCCCTGCAGTTCATGGTATACTGAAGAGCAGTGGGATACCTAAAATAAGCCCCTGCTGTAAACTAAGAGGTCAATAGCCTCGTGTGTGTTTTTTTTTCATCACATTGTGGCAGTGGAGGGATAACTAGGATAAGCCCCCCTGCACATGTGATAGCCGTCTGTTGGTCTAAAGTCACCCCAATCCGTGACATATTGTGGGCAGCGGCTAAGGGATCTTGACAATTGGTGACAGTCACGGTGTGAATCGTGACAATTACTAAGCCAGTTACTATACTAATTATTTTTCTCTGTCTGGCTTTCATTGTTGTTGTTTTTAGTTTATTGGTATGTTTGTTTGTAATGTGTGGATTAGGTCAATCACATGACTTTTCCACCCATAGACACTGTTGTCCATAGGACTTGAGACTCCGAGCTACTTTGGAAACCAGCTTAGACAAATCACTTCGGAGTGAGTTCGAAACGCACAGTTGTTGCTATTTGATAGGACATTGCAATTGTCATGTAACATATAATATGATCATAGAATTTGGATTTCATTTTTTTTCAATAAGTTATTTTTTTTTTATCCTTTTCTGGAGCTTGATGACACTTCTACTATTTCTACTGGATTTTCTACGCTTGTAGGAGCGGATCTCAGCGCTCCTACGCTACCTGAAGTGCATTGGGCGAGTTGGCTACATTTTTTGTTATAGAACAGTGATCAGTTTGTGATCCCAGGTCCCACTCCCTGCAGCAACAACAAACAATAAAAGTACAAGTATTGCTGAAATCTCTAGGTCATGTAAAAAGAGTTTTGAAATGTATGAATGATTGTCCCTACTAGCCTGTTGCAAGAATAAGGCTAACAGTGCACTACCTCTTATGTGGATGAGATGTTAAGTGTCTACCATTATCATCTCTAACAAAAACTTATCTTTTCCTGACATTTATAATGCCCCCTGTATCATCCCTAGAAGACCTGCAGAAGGGACTTAAAGCATTTGCCCACAGCAGGAAATGACCAACTTACATTAATGGTGCCTGATGTGGAGAAATCCGCTGATGACAAGGAAATCGTGTCAAGTAAATGGAAGTTATTCTGCGCTTACTTTAGTAATGACAATCAACTAACAGATGTGAGGTTTATTTTAAACTCGTTTCAAAGTCATACAGACTCCTTCTGAAGAAGCATGCATAAGAACGGGGGTACTGCATACATACAATATGTCACAAAAGTGAGTACACCCCTCACATTTTTGTAAATATTTTACTATAGCTTTTCATGGGACAACACTGAAGATATGACACTTTGATACAATGTAAAGTAGTCAATGTATAGCTTGTGTAACAGTGTAAATTTGGTGTAGCCGCTAACACAACACACAGTGATTAATGTCAAAACCGCTGGCAACAAAAGTGAGTACACACCTAAGTGAAAATGGCTAAATTGTGGAAAATTATCCATTTTCCCTCCCTGGGGTCATGTGACTAATTAGTGTTACTAGGTCTCGTGTGAATGGGGAGCAGGTGTATAAAGTTTGGTGAAATCGGTCTCACACTCTCTCATACTGGTCACTGGAAGCTCAACATGGAACCTCACGGCAAAGAACTCTCAGAGGATCTGAAAAAAAGAATTGTTGCTCAACATAAAGAAGGCCGAGGCTAGAAGAAGGTTGCCAACACACTGAAATTGAACTGCAGCAGAGTGGTCAAGACCATTCTTTAGCAAGGCAGGTTCCACTCACTCAGACCTGGCTTCGCCAAGGAAGTTGAGCACACATGCTCGGTGTCATATCCAGAGGCTGTCTTTTCAAAATAGATGTGTGAGTGCTGCCAGCATTGCTGCAAAGGTTAAAGAGGAGGTCAGCCTGTCTGTGCTCAGACCATACGCCCGCCCACACAGTGTATTAAATTAGTCTGCATGGCTGTTGTCCCAGAAGGAAGACTCTTCTAAAGATGATGCACAAGAATGCCCGCAACAGTTTGCTGAAGACAAGCAGCTAAATCCTTCTTCACAAGTCAGTTTTTTGTGTCATTGTATTCAATGGTGGTGCACACATGTCAGGTTTTTCAAATGGACCGTGTGTCTGTGTACAAAACTAGCAGACATGTCAGTCAATGGGAACAAGCGGTACAGTTCGCACCAGTTGACTGGCCAGCTGCTGAAAGCAGCTCTTGTCAATGTCTCCTGGTCGCGATGAGATCAGCACGACCAGGAGACAATGATGGGAATTGTATTCAGCACTCGCTATGTCCATCCTGTGTAAAATAAAGAATTAAATTAAAAAAACATGGCGGACTCCTGCAAAATTTTCGTAACCAGCAGAAGGAAAGCCCATGGCTGGGATCTGATGTTAATAATCTAGGACAAGGGGCAATACCCCATAAGGATCCCAGACTATTAATAACAGCTCACAGCTGTTTGCTTAGCCTTTCCTGGTGAATTTATGGGGGACCCCAGAAAAAAATGATGTAGGATCTCCCTATAAATTCAAACCAGCAAAGACTAAACAGACGGCTGTGGTTTCATATTAATAGCCCAGGAAGGAGTCTGCTTTATTGCCCCCCTCCGCCCCCCAGGGTACCAACATCAGCCCTCATCTGCCCAGAAATTACGCATCCATAAAATGCACCAAATCTGGTACTTAGCCTTAATCCTTTATTTGAAATATTACAAAACACCCTGTTTTACACATTTATTAAAAATAAAAAAAAGTTATTCCAGCCTTACACCCAATCCATTGAAGCTCTTGTCACATGTAAATAATCTAAAATAATAAACAATCATATCCCTCACCTGTCCGACGTAATAAGCCATACTGTCTCATGCCATAATTCATCTCTGCAATATCTGGTTTTCAACCTGAACGGTGCCATGATGCGACCGTCCAGGCTGAAAACCCGATGAACTGCGGTGACCTCAATGATATCACCACGAGCACTCTGGTTGCTTGCGGTGATCTTATTGAGGTCACCGCAGTTCATCATATCGGCTCAAAGAGAAATGTAGGAAAGCTTCAATGACTTGTGGTAACCTCAATGACGTCACCGCCTGTCATCTCATTGTCTTGTCATTGTTTTCAACCTGGACATTTGCATCATGCTACCGTTCAGGTTGAAAACCACATATCACAGAGCTTGATTATGGCGTGGGACAGGATAGCTTATCATCACGTCCTGACAGGTGAGGGATATGATTGTTTATTATTTTTTATAGGTGATAAGGGCTTCAATGGACTGGGAATAAGGTGAGGATAACTGTGTTTTTTATTTTTAAATAAATGTGTAAAATACGGTGTTTTGTATTTTTTTTTTTAAGTTTATTCTTACTATGTGTTTATTTACAAATTTACTATGGGGTTACTAATAGGGGCATCTTATAGACGCCTCTCCATTGCTAACCCCTGGGCTTTATGTCACCTGACAATGCAAAGGTGGCAACAACCCCAACCTCGTTACTCAACTTGCTACCGCCACAGGGCAAGTGGGAAGAGAGAGACTAAGCACCAGATTTGGCACATCTTATGGATGTCACTATTCGCTTTCAGTATCTCTGCCTTTGGCTGCTCCTCCTGAGTTCTCCATTCATCTCCCTGTGGGCAAGGTCTTTTTTTCGATTGCACCTTACCCTAGTGTACACCTCCACAGCATGTTGGGTTTTCACCATAGGGTATTCCTTTTTCTGGGTCGGACTTTTAGTAGGCTGGACATTTCTTCACGCTCTTCTGCGCCCTCCAATCCCACAATGGGCAGTTCTTATTTTTCCGCATTACGACACCATTTGCTATCTTGACACTACATTCACCATCTTCACAGCGCCATACTGTACGTCTTCCCCAAAAAAAATTTCCTGCAGGGCAAACTGATCCTTCTGACTACACTCATTTAGGTGTAAAGAACCTGTCATGGTGAGGTTTTCTTTGCGGTCCCAAAATCACCTTGTTGTGGTACCCCTGAGTTTGTGTGTGTGCGCACGTTCTGGGGGTTTGCTGCTTACCCCTTCCCAGACCACAAATGGCTTAATGGTAAGGGGACTTGTAAAATATTTGACAAATCAGTGAGACCAGGATCTGATTTAAAAAGATTAAAACTTCTTTACTGGAATTCTTCAGACAGGATTTCAAAAATACCATACTTTCTATGCATTTCTTTTGCCTCATGTAGAAGCTCCTTCTTTGAGAGAATTAAATATGGCATTAAGGCTAAATTCAAATTTGCATATATGTGCTTTGCGTATCATCTGCATGCGCCAACGCATGTCAAAATGCATGCAAACGCATGTCAAAATGCATGCAAACGCATGTGAATGCTGCATTTTTTATCCACATAATTCGACTAACAAACGCAGCATTAGCATGCGTTTTGACATATTTGCGTTTTTTATGCACATGTGTTCAGATGCTCTTCCAGAATTTCCTTGACACAAGCCACATCCAATGGGCGTATGTCATGGAAATTCTGTATATATACCCTTGTACAGATGAAATCCTCATCTTTTGCTGTTGTATCCAGCTGCAAGATGGATCTTCGCATGGAGAGCTTATATCGTAATCTAGATTTGAACTTGGCTTATGCCTTTGCTGTTGCTGGTTATGAAGGAAGAAAAAGAGAAAGATGGAGAAGACATCGTTGTCGCTACTGGCAACACCCCATTGTTGAAGTCAGAGAGAGCCGTGGAGCCTACCACTCCTTGTACAGAGAGCTGCGTGCAAACCCTCTGAAGTTTTTCAACTACACGAGGATGTCACAACAGAGCTTCGATGAGTTGCTGCAACATGACCGAGGATCCATCACCAGGAAGGACACACAGCTACGTCGATCCATTCCTGCTGAGGAGCGTCTGTTGGTCACCCTGAGGTACATAATGTTGAAAAAGAAACTCCTGTCACTAATAACCCTAACCCTATCCCTAACCCTGTCCCTAACCCTAACACCCTAAGCAGTGTACTGATTTTTGTTTCTCATTTTCTGTTCCCCAGATTCCTGGCTACTGGAGAGACCTTATCATCTTTACATTTCCAATTCAGGATTTGAGTGTCCACGCTCTCTGGCATTGTTGGAGAAACATGTTGTTCTATATGTGAAGTTCTGCATGAGGAATTCCTCCCCCAACCCACAACTGAACTGTGGATGCAAAATGCATCTAAATTCATGGAAAATTGTAATTTTCCTAACTGTTTGGAGGCTGTGGACAGCAAACACATTCGGATTATGAAACCTGCTGGGACTGGATCCGAGTACTTCAATTACAAGAAATATTTTTCTATTGTGCTAATGGCTATTGCAGATGCTGACTGTAGATTTGTTGCCGAGGACATTGGCTCATTTGGAAGATGAAATGACTCACAGACTTTTAAAAACTCTTCCATGGGCCGACATTTGTATCATAATGAATTTCATTTTCCACAGTCATGACCTTTTCCCAACACTGAAGGACCACCAATGCCATTTGTTGTTGGGGATGAGGCCTTTCAAATGTGTGCCAACCTCATGAAACCATATTCAAGTCGGGACTTGAATCACACCAAGCGGATTTTTAACTACCGACTGACAAGGGCACGAAGAACTGTGGAGTGTGCTTTTGGTTTGCTGGTATCTAAATGGTGAATTTTGGGGACACCCATCATTCTAAAAATTGAGACAATTGATGAGCTTGTAAAAGCTTGCGTTGTTCTGCACAACTACATCATGGATAAAGAAAAACCCAACTTCGAACTTGATGAACCTGTTGCTATCACATTGCCAGATTACCAAGGTCACCCTTTGAGGAATACAGTGGAAGTTGCCCAAATGAGGGATACATTTGCTGCCTACTTTGTTTCTGACATTGGACATGTTTCATGGCAAGACCAAATGATGTAAGCTGCTAAAATGTACCTGCAATGTTATGTACCTTTAATTGTTGAAATATACCTGTAATGTTATTTACCTTTAATGCTTCCTGTAAATAATAAAATGCCTCTAGCTAAACCCCTATTCCAAGTTCCCTCAGCAATACACTACACACATGTGTGTTTTTGAAGATGGCGCAAGTGTGTGTGTTTGTGGTGACGGCGCATAAATATACAAAGAAGAGTGATTGTGAAAACAAAAGTACAACTTTATTTAACAAAAAAGAAAAATTAACTTGGGGGATTGTAAGAGGGTAAAATAAGGACCTGGGGGGTGTGGATCTTGGATAACTGGCTACCACATGTGGATGATGAAGGGGTTCCAGGGTAAAGGACTACAAAATCCGTGGGGTCTGGGAGGTCAGGGATGGGAGTAGACATTCAGCAGAGACAAACTAGAAAAAAGAGCCGATGCGATGCGAACTCTGCTTCAGGAAAATGGCCGCCGCGATCTCCATCTGCGCACGTGCGGCATCCCGCGGCCATTTTCCTGAAGCCCCGGGCAGCAGAGCGCTCCATCTGCGCACGTGCGGCCAAAGGAAGATGGCCGCCCCCACCGATCACCAGGGAAATAGCGCAGATCGCACTCTTTTCACTCCCCTGTGCAGTGGATTCGGGACTTGGGCATGCGCAAACCACTACGCCACCAACGGAAAACTAAGCAAGATCTGGGGGAAGACACCACGCCCATCTGACCAGACCAGCCTGATTGACAGGCGAAAACGGCTACTTTGGTAACGTATTTTGGCAGCATAGGTGGGGAATCGGGGTCCACAAAATACACTATTGTAATGCACAGCTCAGGCCCTATTTAACAGTATTTTTATCTCATACGGAAAAAACGGGGTGACAGGTTCCCTTTAAGGACCAGCTGCCTGTGACTGTAAAGAAGGCCCACTTGCTGCAGTGATGCTGGATGACTGGGACTGTTTGGTGTCTGGTCGATAAAGGACCACTCCAACTGAGGACAATCCTGGTTCGGTGGTGCTGCTCCAGGTTCTGTGTGGAAAAGAAATGAAAAACATTAGTACCAAAAAAGAAACATTTTAAAGGTGCCAACATATCCTTTGGAATAGAAAACTTCAGATGGAATACAACACAAAAATACATTTGATGACAAACCGCAGGCCTCAGGAAGGACAGTAGGTTATGGCATTTTGTATTTGCTGATCGTTGAAGCAGCACCACTTCAAACTTGAATCTCATCTCTCAGGTCCTTATTGAAGTGATCCTTCATCGAACGCCAACAGATTCTTACTTTATTCACTGTGGAAAAAAAAAATAATTGTAAAACAATGCAACACAGATTCACTGCCACGTCACACCACATTGAAATACTTACAAAATGCCTTTCTGACTTGTGCCAGTCATCCACCAGCGCTCTGACTACTTCATCCCATAGCCGCTGAATGACCACAGTGTCCGAGTGCTGCTGATCCCAGGTGTCCCACAACGGAACACGCTCCTGCACCAGGGTGATGAGGAGGTCATTACCGATGGTTACTTCACGATGTGGAACCTAGAAATCAAAGAAAAACATTACTATTCTTGTAAAGAACGATGTGCAACCTAGAAATCAAAGAAAAACATTAATATTCCACAATAACACTCAAGAATACTTACACGCCGTCTTGCCACCTAAACTTGGGCCTGAGTCTGCTCCTGTTCTGCCGCACTGGAACTGTCCTGTAAAGATAATACATGATTTTACCACATGTGTCATATTGACAGTCAATACTTACCAATCAGTAGCAAATGGACTCACTTCATCAGTCTCCTGGCACTGTGGGAGGAATTCTGCTGTTCGCTATAGGACATCTCTGAAGAAGTCTGCAAGAGATAAAGAAGTGAGTACAGACTGCAGTGAGAGAGACAGACAGAAATTTTCAGAGCTTGTATATACTCACATCCTGAGTGAAATCCAGAGTCTTCAACAAAGCAATCGTCAGAGCAGCTCCTATCAGTTCCAGAGACAAGAGAGTACTGGATTTCCAGTGCCCACACCCTCTTTGATTTATACAGCTTTGTTTTGGGTGTGGCAAACCAGTTCATGTATCTTTTCAGTCTGTTGTACGCATGCGCATCGAACGCAAGAGTACGCATGTCCTTGCATACGCTTGCGTTCCCATAGACAGTAATGCGTTGTTTTGATGCACTCCATCCGCAATCATCCGCATGCGTATGGCTGCAAAGATTTGACTCCTCAAAAAATGCAATACGTTGCATTTGTCGGACCCCGCCGCACACCTCGAAACGACTCATGCACACGCATCTGCAAGCGAACACATGCAAACGCATGTCCATGCGTACATCATGTTAAAGATACGTACGCATGACGCATGTGGATCAATGCGGATGAAACACGGGGCGCATTGATGCAAATGTGAAACCAGCCTTAGATAGTATAGGTACAATTCAAGAGTTAGGGTACTGTCACACAGTACCATTTTGATCGCTACGACGGCACGATCCGTGACGTCGCAGCGATCGTATGATTATCGCTCCAGCGTCGTAGACTGCGGTCACACGTTGCAATCACGGCGCTGGAGCGATGCCGAAGTCCCCGGGTAACCAGGGTAAACATCGGGTAACTAAGCGCAGGGCCGCGCTTAGTAACCCGATGTTTACCCTGGTTACCAGCGTAAAAGTAAAAAAAAACAACCGTACATACTCACCATCTGCTGCCCGTCAGGTCTCTTGCCGTCCGCTTCCTGCTCTGACTGAGATCCGGCCGTACAGTGAGAGCAGAGCGCAGCGGCGACGTCACCGCTGTGATCTGCTCTCACTTTCCGGCCGGCAGACAGTCAGAGTGGAAAGCAGACGGCAAGGGACCTGACGGGCAGCAGATGGTGAGTATGTACGGTTTGTTTTTTTTTACTTTTACGCTGGTAACCACGGTAAACATCGGGTTACTAAGCGCGGCCCTGCGCTTAGTCACCCGATGTTTACCCTGGTTACAAGCGAACACATCGCTGGATCGCTGTCACACACAACGATCCAGCGATGTCAGCGGGTGATCAAGCGACGAAAGAAAGTTCCAAACGATGTGCTACGACGTACGATTCTCAGCAGGATCCCTGATCGCTGCTGCGTGTCAGACACTGCGATATCGTAACGATATCGCTAGAACGTCACGAATCGTACCGTCGTAGCGATGGAAATGGTACTGTGTGACAGTACCCTTAGAATGCTTCTCAAGTTGTCTATCCCCGTTCTCACTTTCTTTCTCCTCCACTGCAATGGGTACCTCATGTTCCTTTCTGGTCAGAATAGGACTTTTCTAAACCTCCAGACCTAGTTCACACGATGTCTGTATATAGCGACCCTCCCACAGATCATGTTTTCAGGATTTCCTTAATATTGCACAGGTGATGGAATTATGTTCAAGGAATCGGAGATTTCTCTCACCTGTGCAATACTAACAAAATCCTGAAAACATGATCTCTGGGGAGTAAGTCATACGTTTGGGAAGCACTTGCTTATACTATATACTGCAGTAATTAAGTATTGCTTTGTACCAGTAGCGTAACTATCGGAGGGCAGAGGGGGTGGTGGCCTCGGGCCCCACGCTCTGAGGGGGCCCATCCGGAGCTACGCTACTGTAACTGCATCGGCGTGCACAGTGCGCCAATATAGTTACATTCTGCGGCAGAGCAGAGAGAATCGATCTCCCTGCTCTGCCACCCAGCCACTATTGGGCCCCTGAGTAGGCAGTGGAGGGCCCGGTGCCAGCAGTGGGCCCTTTGTCCGTCATTGAAGGGTCAACTGTATCGGCTAGATACCAATACAGCTGAGCGCATTGATGAGGGAGCGTTACGCTTCCTCTCCTATCATCCCCCTTTTAGCATCTGACATCACCGACGCCGAAACTGACAGGGGGCTGCGATGATGCCACTACTCTGCGCCAGCGGTCTGGAGATGTGCAGGCGCTCAGAGCAGCGGAGAAACGAGGAGGAAGAGAGCTGATTATTAGATTTATTTTTTACGGGGGTGCATCATGTTATACAGGCTGCTTATGTGGATGCAATATACTATACAGGCTTCCTATGGGGGTGCAATATACTATACAGGCTTCCTATGGGGGTGCAATATAGTGTAAGGCACCCCCATAGGCAGCCTGTATACATAGTATAATGCACCCCCATAGCCAGCCTGTATACAGTACATAGTATAATGCACCCCCATAGGCAGCCTGTATTGTATATTGCACCCCCATAGGCAGCCTGTATACATAGTATAATGCACCCCCATAGGCAGCCTTTATAGTATATTCATTATACTATACAGGCTGCCTATGAATGGGGGTACAATATACTATCCAGGCTGCCTATGGGGGTGCATTATACTATGTATACAGGCTGCCTATGAGGGTGCAATATACTATACAGGCTGCCTATGGGGGTGCAATATACTATACAGGCTGCCTATGAATGGGGGTGCAATCTACTATACAGGCTGCCTATGGATGGGGGTGCAATATACAATACAGGCTGCCTATGAATGGGGGTGCAATATACGATACAGGCTGCCTATGGGGGTGCAATATACTATACAGGCTGCCTATGGGGGTGCATTATACTATGTATACAGGCTGCCTATGAGGGTGCAATATACTATACAGGCTGCCTATGGTGGTGCAATATACTATACAGGCTGCCTATGAATGGGGGTGCAATATACGATACAGGCTGCCTATGAATGGAGGTGCAATATATGATACAGGCTGCCTATGGGAGTGCAATATACTATACAGGCTGCCTATGGATGGGGGTGCAATCTACTATACAGGCTGCCTATGGATGGGGTGCAATATACGATACAGGCTGCCTATGAATGGGGGTGCAATATATGATACAGGCTGCCTATGGGGGTGCAATATACTATACAGGCTGCCTATGGGGGTGCAATATACTATACAGGCTGCCTATGGAGGTGCAATATACGATACAGGCTTCCTATGGGGGTGTAATATACAATACAGGCTGCCTATGCATGGGGTTGCAGTATACTATACAGGCTGTCTATGGGGATGCAATATACGATACAGGCTGCCTATGTATGAGGATGCATTATACTATACAGGCTGCCTATGGAGCTGCATTATATTAGGGGCTGGATTATACTATAGAGTCTACCTATGGGAGGTGCTTTATACTATATTGAGGATTGTATGGTGCGTTATACTATGTAGAGGCTATCTAGGGGGTCATCATATAGTGTGGAGATTAGTGTTAGAGCTATCAAACAATTTGGAGTATACTTAGGGGTCAGTATATATATGTTGTGAGGGGGCATTAGACTGTATAAGAGAGCATCATACTGTGTATAGGGGAGCTGTACAGAGGGGGAGTCTCGAGACATTATTAAATGTAAAGTGGGCACTTATTGTTATAGGGGAACTCTGGTTACTGTGACTGTCAAAGGGGCACACAGGACATTATTACTTTTTAGGGGACAAAATATGGGCACTGTTTTCTAGGGCACTTGCACCCAGCATTACTATATTATAGAGTTGCTTTAGCATTTAGAGGGCACAGAGAACCACACAGCAGGTGCAGTAATAGGGACACATACGACAGAGGCTCAGTATTGGGGTATCGGGTGCAGTAATGGGGACGCATTAGGCAATAGTGACTCAGCATTGGGGTATCGGCAGGATGAGGAGTTTGTGCAGGTTGGGAATAGTTCCATTGGGGACAGTGCTGAAAATGTGATAAGTGAAATGTGTCTTTGTTGTAATCTCTGCAGTCGAGTCCTGGCTGGAAGAAGTTGTCATGTCAGTCTGGGCCAGATGGAAAAGAAGGGAAACGTGAACGATACCATCAGAAAGAACATCAGCGGTAAGTCACCATCTATAACTGTGCTGGGATCTCTTATATGTTCCATAGGACTGGTATTTACCACTGACCATATGGTGGTAATATCAATGTTACCCAGCTGTAATCAAGGTTACCTGGTAGGGGTCCAATCAGAGTCGGGCTGAGCTTCACAAAAGTACAGATATACCAGCAATTGAGGTCTTCAGTAGGTCCTGGCTATTGTAGCAACCAATCTGTCAACTGTGATCATTGTTGGTAGCTAGTGCATATAAACACAGGTGGCATCCATTTAACTGCTGTCAGAGATTTGCAGCAGCATTTAAATAGTTAACAGCTGTGGCCAAAACTCTGTTCCAGCTGCAGATGTTTAAGACGGATACCAGCTATGTGATATAGCAAACATCAGCTCGATTTGGAGAAACTCAGCTCTTGAATCTCCTCCACGCATACGGATCCCTCCTATATATGTATTTTTACATCATAAAGTGAGAACAGGATAAGGAAATGTGTCAAGAGTTGTGAATTCTATGAAGTGGACTTTCCATGTGCTAGTTCGAGTAGAGATATTTCTAAATGTACCCCTGTTTATCCTTAGAAGTGAAGCATACCTTCCAAAAATATCTTTGTTAAAGAGTGTGTACAGCGGGGAAAATAAGTATTTGATACCCTGCCGATTTTGCACATTTTCTCACCTACAGTCATGGCCAAAAGTATTCACACCCCTGCAATTCTGTCAGATTATACTCAGTTTCTTCCTGAAAATGATTGCAAACACAAATTCTTTGGTATTATTATCTTCATTTAATTTGTCTTAAATGAAAAAACACAAAAGAGAATGAAGCAAAAAGCAAAACATTGATCATTTCACACAAAACTCCAAAAATGGGCCAGACAAAAGTATTAGCACCCTCAGCCTAATACTTGGTTGTGCAACCTTTAGCCAAAATAACTGCGACCAACCGCTTCCGATAACCATCAATGAGTTTCTTACAATGTTCTGCTGGAATTTTAGACCATTCTTCTTTGGCAAACTGCTCCAGGTCCCTGATATTTGAAGGGTGCCTTCTCCAAACTGCCATTTTTAGATCTCTCCACAGGCGTTCTATGGGATTCAGGTCTGGACTCATTGCTGGCCACCTTAGAAGTCTCCAGTGCTTTCTCTCGAACCATTTTCTAGTGCTTTTTGAAGTGTGTTTTGGGTCATTGTCCTGCTGGAAGACCCATGACCTCTGAGGGAGACCCAGCTTTATCACACTGGGCCCTACATTATGCTGCAAAATTTGTTGGTAGTCTTCAGACTTCATAATGCCATGCACACGGTCAAGCAGTCCAGTGCCAGAGGCAGCAAAGCAACCCCAAAACATCAGGGAACCTCCGCCATGTTTGACTTTAGGGACCGTGTTCTTTTCTTTGAATGCCTCTTTTTTTCTCCTGTAAACTCTATGTTGATGCCTTTGCCCAAAAAGCTCTACTATTGTCTCATCTGACCAGAGAACATTCTTCCAAAACGTTTTAGGCTTTTTCTGGTAAGTTTTGGCAAACTCCAGCCCGGCTTTTTCTTGTCTCGGGGTAAGAAGTGGGGTCTTCCTGGGTCTCCTACCATACAGTCCCTTTTCATTCAGACGCTGATGGATAGTAAGGGTTGACACTGTTGTACCCTAGGACTGCAGGGCAGCTTGAACTTGTTTGGATGTTAGTCGAGGTTCTTTATCCAACATCCGCACAATCTTGCGTTGAAATCTCTTGTCAATTTTTCTTGTCCGTCCACATCTAGGGAGGTTAGCCACAGTGCCATGGGCTTTAAACTTCTTGATGACACTGCGCACGGTAGACACAGGAACATTCAGGTCTTTGGAGATGGACTTGTAGCCTTGAGATTGCTCATGCTTCCTCACAATTTGGTTTCTCAAGTCCTCAGACAGTTCTTTGGTCTTCTTTCTTTTCTCCATGCTCAATGTGGTACACACAAGGACACAGGACAGAGGTTCAGTCAACTTTAATCCATGTCAACTGGCTGCAAGTGTGATTTAGTTATTGCCAACACCTGTTAGGTGCCACAGGTACATTACAGGTGCTGTTAATTACACAAATTAGAGAAGCATCACATGATTTTTCGAACAGTGCCAATACTTTTGTCCACCCCCTTTTTTATGGAATTATATCCAATTTGGCTTTAGAACAATTCTTTTTGTGTTTTTTTTCATTTAAGACAAATTAAATGAAGATAATAATACCAGAGAATTTGTGTTTGCAATCATTTTCAGGAAGAAACTGAGTATTATCTGACAGAATTGCAGGGGTGTGAATACTTTTGGCCATGACTGTACAAAGAATGGAGAGGTTTGCATTTTTTATCGTATGTACACTTCAACTGTGAGAGACAGAATCTAAAAATTAAAACCAGAAAATCACATTGTATGATTTTTAAATAATTAAAATGCATTTTATGGCATGAAATAAGTATTTGATCACCTACCAACAGCAGGAATTCTGTCTCTCACAGACCTTTTAGTTTTTTTTTAAGAAACCCTCCTACTCTGCACTCATTACCTGTATTAATTGCACCTGTTTGAAATTGTTACCTGTATAAAAGACACCTGTCCACATAATCACACTCCAACCTCTCCATCATGGCCAAGACCAAAGAGCTGTCTAAAGATGCCAGGGACAAAATTGTAGACCTGCACAAGGCTGGGATGGGCTACAGGACAATAGACAAGCAGCTTGGTGAGAAGGCAACAACTGCTGGCACAATTATTAGAAAATGGAAGAAACACAAGATGACTGTCAATCTTCCTTGGTCTGGGGCTCCATGCAAGATCTTGCCTGGCAGGGTAAGGATGATTCTGAGAAAGGTCAGAAATCAGCCCAGAACAACAAGGGAGGACCTGGTCAATAACCTGAAGAGAGCTGAGACCACAGTCTCAAACACTACCGTTAGTAATACACTTCATGGATTAAAATTCTGTAGGGCACGCAACATCACCCTGCTCACGCCAGCAAATGTCCAGGCCCTTTTGAAGTTCACCAATGACCATCTGGATAATCCAGAGGAGGCATGGAAGAAGGTCATGTGGTCACATGAGATCAAAATAGAACTGTTAGTATCAACTCCACTCGCTGTGTTTGAAGGAAGAAGGATGAGTACAACCTCAAGAACACCGTCCCAACTGTGAAGCATGGTGGGGGGGGTAACATCATACTTTGGGGGTGCTTTTCTGCAAATGGAACAGGACGACTGCACTGTTTTGAAGGGAGAATAGATGGGAACAAGTATAGCGAGACTTTGGCCAATAACTTCCTTCCCTAAGTAAGAGCATTGAAGATGGGTCATGGCTGGGTCTTCCAGCATGACAATGACCCGAAACACACAGCCAGGGCAACTAAGCAGTGGCTCTGTAAGAAGCATTTCATTGTCCTGGAGTGGCCTAACCAGTCTCCAGACCTGAACCCAATAGAAAATCTTTGGATGAAGCTGAAACTCAATGTCGCCCACAACAGCCCCAAATTCTGAAAGATCTGGAGAAGATTTGTATGGAGGAGTGGCCCAAAATACCTGCTGCAGTGTGTTTAAACTTGGTCAAGAACTACAGGATACCTTTGACCTCTGTAATTGCAAACAAAAGTTTCTGCACCAAATATTAAGTTCTGTTTTTCTATTGTATCAAATACTTATTTCAATAAAATGCAAACTAATATTGTAAAAATCATACCATGTGATTTTCTGTTTTTTTATTTTTAGATTCTGCATTTCACCGTTGAAGTGTACATAGGATAAAAATTACAGACCTCTCCATTTTTTTTGTAGGCGTACAAATACTTATTTTGCCCACAAAACCGTAAGTAATAACAGATAGGTATAATGTGTTCCCACATGTTGTGTTGGTTGAATATAATCATGCATGTTATACTCATAAAGTTGCCAATCAGTGGTCAGAGCGGGGTAGTACAGATATCAACATTCAGAGAATAGATAGATCTGAAGCAGATAAAACACTGATTTTATAAAAAAAAAAAAAAAAAATAATAACATGAAACCTAGTAAGTTATACATCACTGTACTTAGTGTTTCTATCCCACATCATACTGCTCTCAGATGGGGTAGCAAAAGCTTGGTTTCCCTTTAACAGGCAGGCACCTCTTTAATGAAATTGGCTCATCTCTCCGTTACCACCACTAGAAATGTACGCCATCCTGGGGTGGGCATGCATTTCTGGTGTAATTTAACCCCTTAACGACGTCAATACACCTTTTAACGGTGGCAGTTAAGGGTACTTAAACCAAAGTGCCGCTTTTTAACGGTGCTGAGGTTTAAGTGTATAGTGCCCCCCAGTGTCGGAATTTATCTGGGGTCTCGGCTACCGCGGGCAGCTGAGACCACAGAGAACATGATTCTGGTCGGTTTTTACTAACCCCGGTGTTGTGATCACCGTTATAACGGCGACCGCAAAAAAAAAGTCAGATTTTCCATTTAATTTCTCTCTTCTGATGTGATTGCACATCACAGGTCAGAGAAATAGGGTCCCCCAGTCCCCCGATCACCCCCCGGTACCTCTGGTGTCCAGGCATCCCCCTGTGCAGTCCACCAGGCCACCGACGTCTTCCGGGAGAAAATGGTGGGCGCATGCACAGTGCACCCGCCGAGATCTGCTGGCCGGCACCTGGCAACAATAGGAAATTTTTCCTATTGGTTCATTTTGATCACTATGATAGACCCTTTCACAGTGATCAAAATAAAAAAAATAGTAAATAAACCCCCCCTTTATCACCCCCTTAGTTAGGAAAAATAATGAAATAAAAAAATGTATTTCCATTAGGGTTAGAGTTGGGCTAAAGTGAGTTGGGCTAAAGTTAGAGTTAGGATTGGGCTAAAGTGAGTTGGGCTAAGGTTAGGGCTATGGTTAGGGTTGGGGTTAGGATTGGGGTTAGGGGTGTGTTAGGGTTAGGTTTCTGGTTAGGGTTATGGTTGGGATTAGGGTTAGGGGTGTGTTGGGGTTACGTTTGTGGTTTGGGCTATGGTTAGGGTTGGGGTTAGGTGTGTGTTGGTGTTGGGGTTAGGGTTGGAGTTAGAATTGGGGGTTTTCCACTGATAGGTACATCAGGGGGTCTCCAAACGCGACATGGCCCCACCATTGATTCCAGCTAATTTTGCGTTCAAAAAGTAAAACGGTGCTCCCTCCCTTTTGAGCCCTGTCATGTGCCCAAACAGTGGCTTTTCCCCACATATGGGGTATTGGCATATTCGGGAGAAATCACACAACAAATTTTGTGGTCCATTTTCTCATGATACCCTTGTGAAAATAAAAAAAAATTGGTTCCAAAGTAAATTTTTTGTGAAAAAGGTAAAATTGAATGTGGTTTTGCGCACCTTGAGTGGTGCAGTGTTTAGAATGCTGTCACTTTTGGGTATTTTCTGTTATATTGACCCCTCAAAGTCACTTCAAATGTGAGGTGGTCCCTAAAAAAATGGTTTTGTAAATTTTGTTGGAAAAATTAGAAATCGCTGGTCAACTTTTAATCCTTATAATGTCCTAAAAAAAAAGGTTTTCCAAAATTGTGCTGATGTAAAGTAGACATGTGGGAAATGTTACTTATTTAGTATTTTGTGTGAAAACACTCTCTAATTTAAGGGCATAAAAATTCAAATTTTGAAAATTGCTACATTTTAACCCCTTAGTGACAGAGCCAATTTGGTACTTAATGACCGAGCCAATTTTTACAATTCTGACGAGTGTCACTTTAAGAGGTTATAACTCTGGAACGCTTTATCGGATCCCACTGATTCTGAGTTTGTTTTTTCGTGACATGTACTTCAAGTTAGTGGTAACATTTCTTCGATATTACTTGCGATTATTTATGAAAAAAATGGAAATATGGCAAAAAAATTTAAAATTTTGCAATTTTCAAACTTTGTATTTTTATGCCCTTAAATCAGAGAGATATGTCACAAAAAATAGTTAATAAATAACATTTCCCACATGTCTACTTTACATTAGCACAATTTTGGAAACAATTTTTTTTTTTGTTAGGAAGTTATAAGGGTTAAAAGTTGACCAGCAATTTCTCATTTTTACAACACCATTTTTTTTTAGGGACCACATCTCATTTGAAGTCATTTTGAGGGGTCTATATGATAGAAAATAACCAAGTGTGACACCATTCTAAAAACTGCACCCCTCAAGCTGCTCAAAACCACATTCAAGAAGTTTATTAACCCTTTACGTACTTCACAGGAACTGAAACAATGTGGAAGAAAAAAATGAACATTTAACTTTTTTTTGCAAACATTTTACTTCAGAACCATTTTTTTTAATTTTCACAAGTGTAAAAACAGAAATTTAACCACAAATTGTGTTGTGCAATTTTTCCTGAGTACGCCGATACCCCATATGTGGAGGTAAACCACTGTTTGGGCGCACCGCAGAGCTTGGAAGTGAAGGAGCACCGTTTGACTGTTTCAATGCAGAATTGGCTGGAATTGAGATCAGACGCCATGTCGCGTTTCGGGAGCCCCTAATGTGCCTAAACAGTGGAAACCCCCCACAAGTGATACCATTTTGGAAACTAGACCCCTTAAGGAACTTATCTAGATGTGTGGTGAGCACTTTGAACCCCCAAGTGCTTCACAGAAGTTTATAACGTAGAGCCGTGAAAATAAAAAATCGCATTTGTTTTCACAAAAATGATTTTTTTCGCCCACAAATTCTTATTTTCCCAAGGGTAACAGGAGAAATTAGACCACAAAAGTTGTTGTGCAATTTCTCCTGAGTACGTCAATACCCCATATGTGGGGGTAAACCACTGTTTGGGCGCACCGCAGAGCTTGGAAGTGAAGGAGCACCGTTTGACTTTTTCAATGCAGAATTGGCTGGAATTGAGATCGGATGCCATGTCGCGTTTGGAGAGCCCCTGATGTGCCTAAACAGTGGAAACCCCCCACAAGTGATACCATTTTGGAAACTAGACCCCTTAAGGAACTTATCTAGATATTCGGTGAGCACTTTGAACCCCCAAGTGCTTCACAGAAGTTTATAACGTAAAGCCGTGAAAATAAAAAATCGCATTTTTTCTACAAAAATGATCTTTTTGCCCCCAAATTTTTATTTTCACAAGGGTAACATGAGAAATTAGACCACAAAAGTTGTTGTGCAATTTCTCCTGAGTACGTCAATACCCCATATGTGGGGGTAAACCACTGTTTGGGCGCACCGCAGAGCTTGGAAGAGAAGGAGTGTCGTTTTACTTTTTCAATGTAGAATTGGCTGGAATTGAGATCGGACGCCATGTCACGTTTGGAGAGCCGCTGATGTGCCTAAACAGTGGAGACCCCCCACAAATGACACCATTTTGAAAACTAGACCCCTTAAGGAACTTATCTAGATGTGTGGTGAGCACTTTAAACCCCCAGGTGCTTCACAGAAGTTTATAACGTAGAGCCGTGAAAATAAAAAAATCGAATTTTTTCTACAAAAATGATCTTTTTGCCTCCAAATTTTTATTTTACCAAGGGTAACAGGAGAAAATGGACACCAGAAGTTGTTGTACAATTTGTCTTGAGTACGCCGACACCCCGTATGTGGGGGTAAACCACTGTTTGGGTGCATGGCTGAGCTCGGAAGCAAAGGAGCGCCATTTGACTTTTCAATGCAAAATTGACTGGAATTGAGAACGGACGCCATGTCACGTTTGGAGAGCCCCTGATGTGCCTAAACAGTAGAAACCCCCCAAAAGTGACCCCATTTTGGAAACTAGACCCCCCATGGAACTTATCTAGATGTGTAGTGAGAACTTTGAATGCCCAAGTGCATCACAGAAGTTTATAATGCAGAGTCGTGAAAATAAAAAATATATTTTTTTTAACAATAAAGATTTTTTAGCCCCCAAGTTTTTATTTTCACAAGGGTAACAAGAGAAATTGGACCCCAAAAGTTGTTTTCCAATTTGTCCTGAGTATGCTGGTACCCCATATGTGGGGGTAAACCACTGCTTGGGCGCACGGCAGAGCTCGGAAGGGAAGGAGCGCCATTTTGGAATGCAGACTTTGATAGAATTGTCTGCGGGCGTTATGTTGCGTTTGCAGACCCCTAATGTACCTAAACAGTAGAAACTCCCAACAAGTGACCCCATTTTGGAAAATAGACCCCCCATGGAATTTATCTAGATATGTGGTGAGAACTTTGAATGCCCAAGTGCTTCACAGAAGTTTATAATGCATAGTAGTGAAAATAAAAAATATTTTTTTTTCCCACAAAAAAGATTTTTTTAGCCCCCAAATTTTTATTTTCACAAGGGTAACAAGAGAAATTGGACCCCAAAAGTTGTTGTCCAATTTGTCCTGAGTATGCTGGTACCCAATATGTGGGGGTAAACCACTGTTTGGGCGCACGGCAGAGCTCGGAAGAGAAGGAGCGCCATTTTGGAATTCAGACTTTGATAGAATTGTCTGTGGGTGTTATGTTGCGTTTGCAGAGCCCCTGATGTACCTAAACAGTAGAAACCCCCCACAAGTGACCAAATTTTGGAAACTAGACCCCCTAAGGAACTTATCTAGATATGTGGTGAGAACTTTGAATGCTCAAGTGCTTCACAGAAGTTTATAATGCAGAGTAGTGAAAATAAAAAAATATTTTTTTTTCCGACAAAAAAGATTTTTAGCCCCCAAGTTTTTATTTTCACAAGGGTGACAGGAGAAATTGGACCCCAAAAGTTGTTTTCCAATTTGTCCTGAGTATGCTGGTACCCAATATGTGGGGGTAAACCACTGTTTGGGCACACGGCAGAGCTCGGAAGAGAAGGAGCGCCATTTTGGAATTCAGACTTTGATAGAATTGTCTGTGGGTGTTATGTTGCGTTTGCAGAGCCCCTGATGTACCTAAACTTTAGAAACCCCCCACAAGTGACCAAATTTTGGAAACTAGACCCCCTAAGGAACTTATCTAGATATGTGGTGAGAACTTTGAATGCTCAAGTGCTTCACAGAAGTTTATAATGCAGAGTAGTGAAAATAAAAAAATATTTTTTTTCCCACAAAAAAGATTTTTAGCCCCCAAGTTTTTATTTTCACAAGGGTAACAGGAGAAATTGGACCCCAAAAGTTGTTGTCCAATTTATCCCGAGTACGCTGATGCCCCATATGTGGGGGTAAACCACTGTTTGGGTGCACGGCAGAGCTCAGAAGGGAGGGAGCACCATTTGACTTTTTTAGCGCAAAATTGGCTGTCGTGTTTGGAGACCCCCCTGATGTACCTAAACAGTGGAAACCCCCAAATTATAACTCCAACCCTAACTCCAACACACCCCTAACCCTAATCTTAACCCGATCCATAATCCTAATCACAACCCTAACGATAATCACAACCCTAACCCCAAAACAGCCCTAATCTCAACCCTAACCATAACCCTAATCAAAACCCTAAATCCAACACACCCCTAACCCTAATCCCAAACGTAACCCTAATCCCAACCCTAATCCAAACCCTAATCCCAACTCTAACCCTAACTTTAGCCCCAACCCTAACCATAACTTTAGCCCCGTCGTCACAAAAAAAGTTCAATGTAACCTTTTTTTTGTACGTCGCGTCCGCCATTTCCGCGCATGCGTGGCCGTAACTCTGCCCCCTCCTCCCCAGGACATAGACTGGGCAGCGGATGCGTTGAAAAACTGCATCCGCTGCCCACGTTGTGCACAATTTTCACAACGTGCGTCGGTACGTTGGGCCGACGCATTGCGACCGCCCCGTACCGACGCAAGTGTGATAGAAGCCTAAGGCTACTTTCACACTAGCGTCGTACTCGGCCCATCGCAGTGTGCCGGGCCGACGTACCGACGCTAGCGTTGTAAGCGCCGCACAACGGGTGCAGCGGATGCTGTTTTTTCAACGCATCCGCTGCCCCATTGTGAGGGGAGGCGGGGGCGGAGTTCCGGCCGCGCATGCGCTGTCGGAAATGGCGGACACGTCGCACAAAAAAGTTACATGTAGCTTTTTTTGTGCCGACGGTCCGCCAAAGCACGACGCATCCGTCGCACGACGGATGCGACATGTGGCAATCCGTCGCAATGCGTCGCTAATGCAAGCCAATGGAGAAAAAACGCATCCTGCAAGCACTTTTGCAGGATGCGTTTTTCTCCGACGCATTGCGACGGAAGCCAAAAAACGCTAGTGTGAAAGTAGCCTAACCCTAACCCTAGCCCTAACCCTAACCCTAAATTTAGCCCCAACCCTAGCCCTAACCCTAACTCTAGCCCTAACCCTAACCCTAACTCTAACCCTAGCCCTAACTCTAACCCTAACCCTAACCCTAACTCTAACCCTAATTTTAGCCCCAACTCGTCTTCTCCTGCCGGCCGGCAGATGGCAGCAGATGGCGGGCGCACTGCGCATGCGCCCGCCATAAGGAAAAAGCCGGCTGGCAGGAGAAGACAGAAGAGGACCCAGGGACACCGGGTGAGTATGTTAGGGTCCCCGAATCCCCCTATTTCTCTGTCCTCTGATGTGTGATCACATCGGAGGACAGAGAATTACAGATCGCTTTTTTTTTTGCGGTCGCCGGTAAACTGTTAATTACCGGCGATCGCAAAACAGTTGAGACCCCAAAGATCTTCCGGGTACCGGGCGGCGGGCGTACTGCGCGTGCGCCCGCCATTTTTTCCCGGAAAATATTTTACAAGCTACAGTGCCCACATTTTGCACATACACACTACTAACATTAGTAGTGTGGAATATGCAAAAAAAAAAGGGATATGAGATGGTTTAATGTATGTAAACCATGTCTCATATCCTGTCGGGTTTGGGAAGGAGAAAGAAAAAGCCGGCAATTGAATTACCGGCTTTTCACATATCTTGCGCTGAATTAAATATAAATACAGAATATATATATGTGTAGACGTCTCAATGACATAAAAACATATATACAGTATGTATATATATATAAACGAACATTTGAGCCCATAAATCCATTAGATGTCGGTTTTGCAAGCCTCCGAGAAAATATCGCAGTACGGATGCCATACGGATTACATACGGAGGATGCCATGCGCAAAATACGCTGACACACCCTGCCTACGGATGACATACGGATCACTATTTTGGGAACATTTCTGCGTATTACGGCCGTAAAAAACGGACCGTATTTACATATGCTGAGTGTGACGCTGGCCTAAGTGGGATCCGTTGAAGTGTTCCAGAGTTATAACCACATATAGTGAAAGTGGTCAGAATTGTAAAAATTGGCTCTGTCACTAAGGGGTTAAATAGTTTTTCTGGTGCAAGTAATGAATGATTAACTTGTTGTGCTGGCATAGCCAAGCTCTATCCTATCCCAGCCTTTCCCACTTTGAGACAGCTGGTCAAGACTGAAGTAAAAAGTCAGAAGTTGCAACATTTTTGCTTTATTTCAAGGAGTGTTACACCAGAAATCTTTTTAAGGCCATGTGCACACGTTGCGGTTTTTGCTGAAGATCTGCAGCGTTTTTGACGCTGCGGATCCGCAGCAGTTTTCCATGCGGTGTACAGTACCATGTTAACCTATGGAAAACAAAAACCGCTGTGCACATGCTGCGGAAAAAAACGCAGCATGTCAATTCTTTGTGCGGAATCCGCAGTGATTTTACACCAGCTCCATATTAAAAAACGCAGGTGTATAACCGCAGAAGAATCCGCACAAAAAACGCGGAAAATCCGCAGGAAAAATGCAGTGTTTTTGCCTTGCGGATTTATCAAAATCAGTGCGGAAAAATCCGCACACCAGTCCGCAGCGTGTGCACATACCCTAACACACTTTGATGAATTGGGCCCTCT